>NC_141542.1:105820000-105905000 GCF_021556685.1 Rattus norvegicus
TCTCCACCAGGCACACATGAGGTGTACTTACACATATGCAGGCAAAACATTCATAAACATAGATCTTAAAGAAACAAAACAACCACCACCCACCCCAGACACACACACACACAAACACACACACACAAACACACACACATACAAACACACACACACAAACACACACACATACAAACACACACACACAAACACACACACATACAAACACACACACACACACACACACACACACACACACACACACACACATACCCTACTAGAGGCCTGGGATTATCACCCACTGGAAGAGTGTCTAGCTTGCAGGAAGCCCTGGTCCTGGGTTCTATCTCTAACACCACATGCATGCATGTGGTGGTGCATGCCTCCTGTATACAACTGTGGCTGACTTATTCTCTATCATGTAATGCCTAACAGCTATGGTGGAGTGCATTCCGCCCAGCCTAAGGTCCTTACCATTTGGCCCTGTGTGAAAGAGCCTGCCATTTCTAGCTTTCAGCAACCTGCCTTGTTATTTTCTTTAGTATAAGTTCTTCAAATGGTGTCCTTCAGGTAAAGAGGGTCCACGTTGAAATTCTGCATGTCAGCTAAGCCCATGACCCTTTAAAAAATGCCAGGCTGACAAATTCTCCCAGCCACAGTGTTTGGGAGTGACATTTTCCTAAAAACAGCAAGCTGGTTTTCTAACTTAAAATTTTTATTTATTGTATGGATAAAGAGACACAGCAGAACTGTTTTATATTGGAAACTATTTTTGTTAAAAACGTTGTTTGTATTTTTGATGTCTTTTCTACTAAGTTGTTCAGAAGATCCATTATTTTCTAAGAATTCTTTAAATGTGAACAAACTGCTCATCCGAGATGCGGCAAGTATTTTCCTTACTTTTCTCATGACTCCAACTTCACTTATGGAGGTTTCTTTTTAACTGCTTGAGTTTTATGTAGACATTTATACCAGTCTCTTTTCTTTATGACTTCTGCCTGTGGTAACATGCTTCCAAAGTTATCCCTCACCCTTCTGATTATTAAATATTCTAGCAATTTCTTTTGTCCATTTGTAGTCTAATACTTTTACATGTAAATATTCAATGCAAAAGGAATCTATTTTGTAAGTTAATGGAGGCTAAGGATCTACTGAGTTCTGCCAAGCAGTGAGCAGGCCTGGCTGTCCCTTTACCTGCTGGTCCATTCACCCTTCTTTGAAAGAATCTATTGGGATGACTGACTTCTAATTTGTATCTGAATTGGCTTCTGAACACATTATTCTAATGTCGGCCTCTGTGGTTTGAATTGAAGAGCCACAGTTTATTAACCATGAGTTTGCCCAAGTTGTCTGATCTTCCTGGGTTAATTTGCATGTGTTTTGCAAAGCATGTTTAATTTGCATTTGTTTTGCATATCAGCTGGCACTCCCCCCCCCCCCCCCCCCCCCCCCCGCTGGGGACCGAACTCTGGACCTTGCGCTTCCTAGGCAAGCGCTCTACCATTGAGCCAAATCTCCAACCCCGCACTGGACACTTTCTTAAGTGCCACTGTTGCTGCTGTCCTCTGCCTATTCTTTCTGTAATTCTATGGTGTCCCCCCCCCCCCCATTATGGATTCTTTTATTAGACCTTTTCAGATATTTCCACGTGTTCTTCCATAAAAAATATGTTTGTCAATACAAAAGTTATTTCAGTTTTGACCAAAATTGCATTAAAGGTGGGGACTAATGGACAAAGTATAATTCTATTTTATTGAATCTTCAGGGAAATGATCCATCAATCTCTTTGTTTAACTAAGGCTTCTCTTGCCTCCCCAGGAAAGGTTTATCCATGTAATTCTGGACAACTGTGTGTCTTGTCAGTGTGATTTCATGTCAATATTACAGCATCTTCTAGGAGGATAATCCATAATATGAAATAATAAAATGTCTCTTAAAGCATTTATGAATGTCTGTTTTAAAATCTTACTGTAATTGCTAGAGTTGCCACGGGTGTACTAATAGATCAGAGAAAAGACACTTTAGAGCTAGGAAGAGCAGTTTTGAGATTCAGAAGGACAGAACAGAGCAGCCTGAGTTGTGGGGGACTGGAGGAGGCAGCCTGGGTTGTGGAGGACATGAGGGGGAAGCCTGAGACGTGGGGAGACATGAGGGGAAGCCTGAGGTGTGGGGAGATATGAGGGAGTAGCTGGGGGAGTGAACAGCTGGAGTCAGTGGCCTGATGATGAGGAGGGAGGAGAGATGGGGAGGTATCAGGAACCAGAACTCAGATGGCTTGGGACAGATATGGTGTTCTAACCATATGTCATCACAGCTTTTTCAAAGACTGGACATGGGAAGGAGTGAATTGACTGAGGAACAAAGCAGAAGGAGTACGTGAAATGATGTTCACCCTGGGGTGTTGTGAGCGATCCTAAGAAGACGGTGGTGGAGGTGTAACACACTGAGTTCACTCACATTCAAGTCTAAGGAAATACCCCACAGTGTGACTGCTTTCTACTTCTCCCATGTTTGTTTACCTGCTCTGGGGTCTTGTTGGAAAAGATGACAGCTGAGCCCCCTTCTTCCTCATTAGGGTATTCTGGGAATGTGCCCGTCAGATTCCTGCAGAGAGAAAGAGTGTGAGCAGGGAGAGAAGTGAGA
This sequence comes from Rattus norvegicus, assembly GCF_021556685.1. Lineage (NCBI taxonomy): Eukaryota > Metazoa > Chordata > Mammalia > Rodentia > Muridae > Rattus > Rattus norvegicus. The sequence continues at coordinate 105,822,623 of NC_141542.1, forward strand.
TGAGTCTTTAGGTAATGCTGTACTTGTCAACACATGTGAGTTTACATCAATTAAATGATGGATCTTCCGGGTGAGGCTCCCCGTCCCCAAGGCTGGGCAGCACCTCTAAGCTGCAGAGGATGGGTGACAAGCCGCCTCAGGTTTCCTGCCTCTGGGGACATGTTAGTTTGAGGTGGACATTCTCTCTCTCTCTCTCTCTCTCTCTCTCTCTCTCTCTCTCTTCTCTCTCTCTCTCCCTCCCTCCCTCCCTCCCTCCCTCCCTCTTTCTCTCTTAGATAGATTCTATTTTTCTTCCTCTGTCTCCACCCCCTTTAATATCAAGATGCTTTGTGGTCTAGTTTCAACAGAGACAGAAACACAAATCATTTCTTCCTGTTTAAAACTTAGAGTAAACACAGGACTTTGAAGCTAAACAGAAGGGTGGAGTCGTACAAACGGCACGCCCAGCAAGCGTCTGGAACACTTACATATATGTGTTTGGTTTTAGAAAGTTTGGGGCCCCATGTTTGATAGAATCCAACAAGTATTTCTCTCTGCAGCCACATACTTTCTCCACAAAGAAAGCAGGCTGTGGAATTTAGTGTGGAGAATTACCAAAGGGGAGGGGGTGTGGTCATTCTTTAAAAAGAGAAACTGAGTTTGGCGTAAGTGTTACACTTACTCCATTTGTGAGGAAAAATAGACTAGCTGCTGAATTAAGAACCGTTCATTCCCAGAAGTAGGGAACCCAAGTCTTGGAAGAGGTTTAATTATTTCTCAAGTTCTTGCCTCAAGTTATTCTTCACACTTAACAATTTTTGAGGACCTCTAAGGCATGTGAGCTACACTACTGATATTTAGCCTATTAGTCATCAAAACTCAGAAAATTCTAAAATATGTATTTTCTAGTTCACTTAAAAATAACACGCCCATTATCAGAGGAGGGAAGTAATCACCAACTTTACCCAACTTTGAATGCTTTGATATACAATAACCACAGGCCTTGTAAGACATGCCTATATCTGCAATAGTGGTATAAATAGCATGGGGCAACCTACCGATTCTCACTGAATTTAAGTCCTGCTTCACAAGATGAAACTCAAACCTGGCACCATCTCTTAGGCCAAGAACCTATGGCTAGACAGGTCATAGGCCCCAGGAAAGAACTTCTGCTAGTATTCTGCTAAATGAAGATGGTATTAAGCCAACTCCTAATGACTTATCCTACGGATTAGTACATCTCTCAACTTTTGTCAGAGAAGCTTCCATTTGAAGTAGATGGTGATGGTGCTGGCTAGTTTTCTGTCAACTTGACACAACTTAAGAGTCTGAGAAATGGGAACACTCATTGAGAAAATGCCTCCATAAGACCAGGCTGTGGGCAGACCTGTAGGGCATTTTCTTAATTAGCTATTGGTTAAGGAGGGCCAAGCCTGAGTTATATATAAAAATGCTGACCAAGCCATGCTGATCATCAAGCCAGTAAGCAGCACCTTCCCATGGCCTCTGCATCAGCTCCCGCCTCTAGGTTCTGGTCTACTTGACTTCCTTCAATGATAGACTATGGTGGGAAACATACACCATCTGAACCCCTTCTCCCCAACGTGCTTTTGTGTTGTTTCACCATGGCAACAGTAACCTTGACAAGGGCAATGACTGACATAGAAAGACCCATAACTATAAAGAGAATAAGAACCTGCAGATTTCTCAGCCCTAATTGGGACATGTAAGTCACAGTCCTACCTCCCAAGGCTCAGGAATCACTATGAAAGGGAGGGACTGAGAGAGGGTAAGACCCACACAGTGGAGGACTACAAGGAGACAGTGCCTTCTGCAAGGCGAGAATGTACGGGCAGCACAGAGGGCCTTGAGGAAAAAGGAGAAACCAAAGTCAAGTAAAAGCAAACAAACAAGAGCCAAGCAATTGTATGTTGGCATACATGTATATGTGTGTGTTTGTATATATTTTTATGAACAATAAACACAGTATCTAAGGTCCTAAACTTTTCAAGTCTGTTAGAATCTGGTTTAATTAGAGCTTCCTGGATGTTCCGCTCTGCCTCCGTGCTCTGATGCGTTGCGATATGCTGTGCTAGCTGAGAGTTCAGGAAGGAGATCTGGCCTCACACACACCTGTAAGTGTGAAAGGAAGGAGTGTGCTGAAGGTGGTCCAGGTGGCTTTGGGCATCCCGCTGTGACTTTGCCCTGCAGCTGAATGAGAGCAGTTTCCTGTGGCTGCTTACTTGGATCATCCCCTCTGTCAGTCACTGAAGCACTGGCCTGGTGGGCCTATCAGGGGGGCCGGGGATGCTACGCCTCGCTCATTTAGATGATGGTACACTTGGTTCTTCAAGGCATCTCATCCCGTGGTGAGACAGTCAATATGAATGCCAACTTGACAATCTAGAACCTCCTAAGAGACAAAACTGTGGGCTGCCTTTGAGAGTTCCTAGGCCAGCTTAACTGAGGTGGGAAGAGCTACCTAAATGTCACCAGCACCATCCCAGCCTGGATAAGAAGAGGGAAAGTAACGGCACCTGGGAGTCAGAGGCAGGTAGGTCTCTGTGAGTTCTAGGTCAGCCTTGTCTAGATGGTAAGACCTTGCTTCACAGCAAGAGACATACGGAGGGAGCAAGTTGTATTTATTTATTGAGAAACACACATGTGTGCACACAGACACAGACACTCAGACACAGGCAAGCCATATACATCACCACCACTGCCACCACTTAATGAAAGAGGAGGACATGGATTTACAAGAGAGTAAGGAGGGTATATAGGAAGGCTTGAGGGAGGAAAGGAAAGGGAGAAATGATATAACCTTGAGAAATAAAGGAGAGAGAGAGAGAGAGAGAGAGAGAAAGAGGGAGAGAGAGAAAGAGGGAGAGAGAGAAAGAGGGAGAGAGAGAAAGAGAGAGAGAAAGAGAGAGAGAAAGAGGGAGAGAGAAAGAGAGAGAGAGAGAGAGAGAGAGAGAGAGAGAGAGAGAGAGAGAGAGGCTGAGCACTGAATTCGTTTTTCTGTGTCTGCGACCAGCTGCCTCACCCTCCTGCCTCCATTACTTCTCTGCCACCTTAGATTGAGGCCTCAAACTGTGAGCCAAAAGAAGCCCTTTCTTCAACAAGTTGCTTTTGTCTGGTCTTTCGTCACAATGGTAGAAGCAGCAAGAAAAGTAACCAATCCCTATGTGAAGCTATGCTCACCAGTACTAATGACATCACTCATTGACATTGGGAAGCCTGAGCCCTAGGAGCACTCTCAGCCACAGGGCGAGGGTCCCCAGATTCCCTTCTTAATCCTGTCACACAACAGTTGCATTTGGTCTGGAGGTTGCAACGGTCTACCTATCCTTGCCCACACACAACACTTCTGAAGGTGACGTCGTCAGACAATTCTCTCCTTGTATGGTCAAACTTAGATTTTAACTGTTTTAGGGCTCACAACAGATATAGTGGCTCTGTATATTGGTTTTCATTGCATGTAGTGTGTGTGTGTGTGTGTGTGTGTGTGTGTGTGTGTGTGTGTGTGCATATGCTATGTGAGGGCGTCTTAGAAGCCAGAGATGTTAGGTCTCAAGTAGCTGGAGTTACAGGAGGTTGGTGCTGGGAATAAAACTTAGGTCCTTTGGAAGAGCAACGCATGCTTTTAACTTTAATGGCTGAGCCACCTCTCCAGCCTTGTGACTTACTTAAAAACAAAACCAAAACCAAAAAACCAAACCCAAATGCATGTGATTCCATTTTGCATGTTACCTCTTAATTTTAGGATGCACCAGTTTTCGTAGTAAGAGTTAATATTAAACTCCTTAGTATTTTTTTGTAAAATAATATTGAATCTATTCATCTAAATGATTACACTTTACTTCTTGTAATTTAGGTTGTGTGGCCCTGAGCATTTTAGGATCGGCTCCAGTGGGTGTGAGGGCGGCAGGGTAGTGGTGCTGATAGTCTTGCAAGAGGGAATGGCAAATGCTATTTAGGTTCCCATGGTAATTTTGGCATTAAACAGCTGGGTTGACAGCTGTGACTGCAGGTGATGCCCCCTGGAGCCTCTCAGGAGGAACTGAAGACCCCAAATTATATAGTGTCAGGACCCCAAATTATACAGTGTCAGCCCCAAGATGCTTTTGATTAACAGTGGAAAACAAAGTCTCTGTCTTGGGAAATCCTGTGCCTCTGGCTCCCATCTCCCATGGCACCCCCTCCCCCACAGTCCTGGATCCTGTGGTTGGTGGAAGCTGCCTTCTTCTGGACACCTGGACACATGCTGTCACACTTCCCATTGAACCAGGAGTCCATAGGTCAGTACCCATGATGCTTGGCTGTGCTTTGGAGTAAAGCACCGAGTGTGGGGACCTTTTAATGATGGGCGCTTGTGTCTTTACATGCTCATACAGCCAGGTACCCATCCACCATGGAGCCAACACCTCCCTGTCACCTCCTTCAGACACACTTCTGTTCCTGAGGGCTTAGCTTTGCTCTTTGGGCTTGACTTTAGGAGGGTTCTGTCTCCGTTCAGTCTTCCATTTTTCCTTTACTCTCCTCCCTTTCTCCCCTCCTCCCCTCCTCATCTGCCACCCTGTGAATCTTGCAGTCCTCCTTTGGCATGCTATGCTCACTTTCCCTAGCTCTCACCTCTTGAACTCAGCTGGGAGAACAGTCCACAGCCATGGACAATCCATTAAGACAGTTCTCACAGGTGTGGAGTGTTGAACTGTGGCCCTGACCCCACAGAGGCACACGTTGACGTGCTAACCTCAGCACCTCAGGGTGCGGCCTTGTTGGAAAGGGGATCCTTGCAGCTGTGCTTGGTTAAGACCAGGCTCCACCTCACAGTCCCCAGAAAGAGCCAACCTGCTGACACTCTGGGCTTCCTGCCCAGAACCCAGAGGATGCGTTCCTGCTGCTAGGCCACCCAGACTCAGGACCATAATTGTGGCTGCTGGGGCCCAGCATCGTAGTACACAACTTCTGGTCTAGTGCGGGTCTGCTGCCTTCTAAAGGGGATTTTGTCTTGATGCTGTCTGTGTCTTAGGGTTTTTATTACTGTGATTCAACACCATCATTATAAGCAATTTGGGCAGGAAAGGGTTTATTTTAGTGGTAGTTCCTTACCACAGTTATCTCTGAGGTAAGCAAGGGCAGGAACTTAAGCGAGACAGGAACCTAGAGGCGGGAGCTGATGCAGAGGCCGTGGAGGGATGCTGCTTACTCGCTTGCTCCTCATAGCTTGCTCAGTCTGCTTTCTTACAGCACCAAGGACCTCGGCCCAGGGATGGCCCCACTCAGTGACCTGGGACCTCACACATCAGTAATCAATCATCAGCCAAGAAAATGCACCACAGGCCAATCTGGTGGAGTATTTTCTAAGGTGAAGCTCCCTTCTTTCCAAGTGACTCTGGCTTGGGTCAAGTTGACATAAAACCAGGCAGCACGTGCTGTGTCGTTGTTGGAAGGCACAGCATTGTCTCTGGGAAGATTCTCCTGCCTCAGTTTCCAGGGTTCTGTATCTCCTGCTTTCTTCCCCTCTTGCTAAGCACCTTCTCTCTTCCACAGAAACAGCTGGTCACACAGAGCACAGGCATAGCTCCTGTTCCCCTTCTTGGTGGGAATGCTCTGTGGGTTCTCTTTTCTCATGCAGATCCTCTTACTCCTGGGTGCTTTTCCATCCCCTCCAGGTGAATCTGAAGGGCTGGGGTTCAGTTGTAGGGATCCTCATTCTGTGTTTGTCCACCCTCACACCCTGTTGTCTCTCCCTGTCTCACAGCTTGACTCAGCACCTGTGGCCTCAGCTCGCTAACACTGACTCCACTCCTCACCTCTCTCTGCCTCTCACCTCTCCCTGGCATGGACCCAGATCCAGTTGTCCAACCCAAAACCCAGAAGCACACAAGTTCTGAGATTAAGTGTCCGCCACTCAAGCCCTCTCGTGGCTGTGACACCCAAACTCTTTCTTTTCCTATTACAGAGACTCTGTTCTGGTCACTCCAAGGGGTGCTCCAGGGAGACCTGGCTGGAGCCATTCTCAACTTTCTCTTTTCCATCCTAGAATGTCTTGAGAGAGATTGGTAAACATCACTGCATTAGGCCCAGGACACTGCCACCAAGTAAGTACTCGCTCACACCATGAACTGGTCTTTAATGTTCTGTGGCCCTACCCCAGGTGGCAGGTAAGAGACCCTTTTAAAACATGAGTCATGCTATGTCATTTATTTGCTCAAAGGTCACCGGTTCTTTCAAAACAAAACTTTCCCTACAGCATAGGGTTAAGCCTTGTTCCAGCTCACTTGGGATAATGGATACTAGGGATCCTTTCCTACTTAAGCTGAACTGGTTTGGGCCTTAAGTTACAGGGCTTCTCCGATGACCCTGGCCCCATGGGATGCTGTACCCAGCCTCCACTACCCTGACCCCTGTACCTTTCCCTACAGGTCTAGCTCTGGCCACTCTGGCTCCCATTCTCTCAGTTGGAAAAATGCACCAAGTGGCCAATTCCTCCCTCATTTTGAATCTGTTTGGATGTCATGGTGTCAGCTCCTGCCAACTACATTGTATGACACAACCTGACCAAATACAATATTTCTCTCTCATTTTACAACAACAACAACAACAACAACAACAACAACAACAACAACAACGACAACAACGCTGTTAGAGGCACACACCTGTGGCATGAACATGGGAGAACAGCAAGTTACTTTGGGGATGATAGCCTAGGTCTCTCTCTGCAATCTGGCGAATAGTTTAATGGAGGGACGAATCTTTTCTATTTAAAATGGAATTTGAGGCATAATTTTCTGCACAGTTCTGAGAGGTTCAATATGCTGAGATTGTGCGTAATTGTTAAAATTACAGCTTTCCCTCAACTATGATTTCAAAGCCTTGATTATCTTTAATCTTTCACTGTCTTGCTGACATATAGCTGGTAGCATGCTATGGGGCTAATCTAGAGTCCTGCCTCCTCCCTGTCTCCCTGCCCACTCCCGTTCACCCTCAACTTGCTGCAGCAGACAACTCAAGTGAACAGTGGAACCACGGGGGGGGGGGTACAATCAATGCCACCTCCATGGGGCCTCCACTTCACCCTTGTCTATAGGACAAAATAGGGGCGGGGAGAGGGAATGGGAGGCAGGAGGAAGAAGGGAGGAGGAAGGGGAGGGGGGAAGAGAGGAGGGAGGCAGTTGTCAAGGAACAGAAAGCTTAAAAAATGGATGCTGTGTTGGTAAAGCAAGTCTTCAGAAGTTATAACCTATTTGTCAACGTTTGTCAACCTACAAGCAAACACGGGCATATGTTAGAGGGATGGTGTTTTCTTTTTTTTTTTTTTTTTTTTTTTTTTTTGGTTCTTTTTTTCGGAGCTGGGGACCGAACCCAGGGCCTTGCGCTTCCTAGGTAAGCGCTCTAACCACTGAGCTAAATCCCCAGGCCTGGGATGGTGTTTTCTAAAGCAGCCTTTTCAACTCTGAGGGGGTATTTATTGCCTATGCATGTTTGCATGTGTGTCTGTGTGTACTCGTGCATATGGAGGTCAGAGGACAACCTTCGGTGTTGTAATAGGGTCTCCCATTGGCCTGGAGCTCACCAGGTAGGCTGTCTGTGAGCCCTGGAGATCTGTCTCTCTTAGGATGTTTGTTACTATTCGGATGCCAGCCCTGCTCATTCTCTGCACAAGCTGGGAACCCCCTTCTGCTTGGAGAAAACTCTGTCCTAACATGTCATCTCTCCTCCTTTCACTGTTCCCAACAACCTACCCAAGAGTGCCAGCCCAGGGGCTCAGTTTTTGACCATGTATGGACACAATCCCAGCTCCTAGCTGGCACATCACCATTCCTTGCCCAGGCTCTGTGAAACCCTCTTGCTTTAGCCTGGATATGTGACTTCACTGCCCTTCACCACAGTGACTTCATGGTGAGATCTGTGAATCCACCCCAAGCGGCCTAACAAACCTGCCTTTATCTACTTTGACTCTGGTCTAATCTGGATTATATTTGCATCACCAAAGGAAAGAAAATGCCTATTAGTTACATGGATGGGTTCTGGTGGTCGAATTCCAGTTCCTGAGCTTGCAAGGGGGTAGACTGATATTTAAATTCTACCAAGACAAATGTTAATTTCCGAAAAGATTTTTCTGGGTTTCCAGAAATGTATTGGGAAAATGAAAACATGGCATTTTAGAGATCGTTTGATATTTCAAAGAGGATGAATGCCACCTCCTCATCTCTGGGTCCAAGTCACCTCTGGAATGCTGGAAAAGGTAACCCAGAAAGCCAGAGCATCCATTCCTGGGGCAGCCAGACTCGAGCTTTCTATGCTGTGGGGCTCTGAAGCTCCGCTGGGGTGGGACCAAGCTAGACAGTAAGTAGCTCTTGGTCTTTCTTTTTCTTCTTCTAGGACCAATCACAGGGCTTGACCTGGGATGCTCTAACACCAACTCCAAGTGGACTCCTCCTCCACTGTGACAGTGGCCTTGGGACCCAGCTCTCACCCTCCTGCTCGGAGCCTGCCTCAATTCAGACAAGAACCCCTGGCCAGACACCATGGAGCCCAGTTCTGCTTCCCACTCCTGCTAGGACCAGCAGGCCTGTTGGTGTCTCTCCCTCCACAGGGGATTTCATACCATGGATATTTGTGTAGCATTTATCTGGCTTTTCAGAGACTCATATAGTAAATGGTTTTGCTCTGTCTTTCTGTGCATTAAAGACCACAGCCCTATACTGCTCAGCTCCAAGGCAGAGGCTACCCTGGGGGCTCTGAACTCCTATGGGGAGGCAGCAGCCAGCCTGTCCTGTCCTGCCCTGTCCAGACCCACTCAGCCCTTCTCAGCCACCTCAGATTACAGTCTGTGGACATCTCTGCTAACCACGGCAGCCTGTTCTGCAACACCAGAGGCTTTATGCAAGACATACTTCCCAGGGGTTAAGCTCTCATGGTTTTAAGTGGAGAGAACAGAGCCGTGTTGTACAGTCGTCACACAGTGGGTGTTTGCAGGATGCTGGAATTGCACCTGAAACTCATCAGTTCCTGCTTTGACCATACAGCTCTTAGTGGGAAAGCCCTGGCTTTGGGGGCAGTCACCATAGCTCTGCTTTTGCTTAAGAGCAAAGGGGACAGCAGGAGATCTCATGTCTTCAGGTGATGTCCTGAGGGTGGGCTGGAGCAAGGCGGGTGAGCGCTAATCCACTTCAGTATTTCTTCCTTCAACACAGAAAGTAGGGATGACGTGCCAATGCACTAACCCGCAGAGCAAAACATTTATAATCAAAGTAACTGTTGGACTCGGCTGGTTTCTCTCCAGTCTTAGAGCCTTATTACTGAGCAGACCTCATAATTTTTTACAGTGGGTTTTTCCAATTTTATTTTAAAATATTTACGCTTTTGTGGCGTCTCTTCCAGGACATTAAATCCACTGTTTCTGTTACCAGTCAGCTCTAACAATGTAGTTACTGTAGCAGTGTTTTTTCTGCTCTGGCTTCCTTTTAAAAGTGCATTTATCAGGAATTACTTGTTCCATCCGTGTCTGTCAGCTCCAGGGCCGCCCTCTCAGTCCACTGATCTACATGGATGCTCTCTTATTAGCACCAAGCAGGTCTATTTCTCTTCATAATGCACTTCAGAATCCGTGGTCGTTTGTTCTTCCCCGTTGCTCTTAGTTTCGGATTTTAATCCTAATGATTTTAATAATCATATTTCACATTCAACAAATAATCCTGTTGGGGTTTTTAATTGAAACTGTGCTGTGCCTATAAATCTCCGGGGGCCAACTCACCATCTTTCCATCTAGGCAGGAGCAGAGCCCGTCTCGCCATCTCTCCCCGTGACTCTTGTGTCTGATCATCGCGGCGGATGGCCCTTGTTTCACACAGCTCTCCTGCTCCTCATGCATACACTGCCCATCAATATTTAACAGTACAGCTGCCCGCTTTCTGTCAGACATTTATTCTTGTCCTTTCCCCTTTTCGTGAGCCTGGTTATCAACACTCAGGCATATCGCGGTGCCAGTTATGCATAGGTGGGGGCAGAGGTTGTGGCCCCTGCCTGTGAAGTGTATCTCCATTGTGGATTGAGCATCTTTGACTCCTTCACCCACCCTGCATCTGCTCATTAACGGTATGCTCGCCGAGTATGCGTGGCGTGCCAGACAGTGTCTGTGGCACTGGGGAAAATCAGCAGGTAGACGATATAATAGTCTCTCTGTGCATGGCTTATGTCTTGTCACGCCTAAACTAAATGTTGTTGCCATTTGTGTCCTTTTCTTCCGTGTTTTAGGTTTTCAGGTAAGAAGGAGACGTTTAACATGACTGGAAGCTTCCTCTGCACACGTGGAAACAATCATGTGGCTCCAGGGATGATGATAATTAACCTCCAACTTCCCTGCCGTGTCGCTAACTGTATTTGTAAGGACAAATGCTAACATTCGAGTTGCGCATCTCTTGGAAAGCCCGAAGTGCTTTTGAAGTAACTAAATGATTCTTGAAATTCTGAATGTACCAAGGAGGAGGGAGTGAGCAGTCAACACACAACAGGATGCACGGCTACCACAGAAGTCCATTCAGTCCTGCGCACTGAGAAACCAGCAGCATGAGTCCAGCCCACTCCCTGCCCTTCAACATTGCCTTCAGAATGAAAAGCAAAACACTAGGGACAATTCTGAGAGCAGAAAAGGGTGGGCAGGCTCTCCTGAGCCAATGTTCCCTCAAAGGAGGTGGAAACCACATAGCCTTTGACAAAGGGGTGTCCCTGGGCACCTGAGGATGCAGTCTGACAAAAGCCCAGCATGTCATACCTGCCTCCAGGGGCTTCTACAGGACTGTTATGGCTGTGCATGTGCATGTGTGTGTATGTGTGTATGTGCATGTGAACATGTGTGTATGTGCACGCATGTGCATGTGTGTATGTTTGCATGTATGTCAGCAGATGTATGCATGGGTTTGTGTGTATGTTTGTGTGTGTTTGAGGGTGTGTGTATGTGTGTGTGTGTGTGTGTATGAGTATGTGTATTGGAGATTGAACCCAGGGCCATGGCATACATTTCTACGACTGAGTTACATTTTCAACCTTAGTGTTTTGTTGTTGTTGTTTTAAAATTTGAGACCAAGTCTTGCTAAATTGCCCAGGTTGGTCTTGAACTCACTCTGTGGCCCAGATAGGTCTTGAATTTCAAATCATCTGGTTTCAGCCCCTGGAGTAGCTGAGATTACACATCTGGCCACCAGATCTGTCTCTGCTTTAGGATTTTAAAGGACAGATATAGTGCCAGGTGTGGTGACACACTTAACACAGCACCAAGGAAACCGAGGCAGGCAAGCACACTGCTCCCGTGGATGCCAAGAAAGTGAACTTAGCATAGTCTCACACCAATCAAGGGGCAGTTGGGAGATGAGGTGTATGATAAACAGGAATTGACTGGAAATGACAAAAGCTGTGTGACAGCTGCCACTGGCTACTCCTGTGATGGAGGGAAAAGTAGGAAGCCACCTTGGAGTGGCCTGTGGGATGGCTCAGCAGGTCACTCCTCCCACTGCAGCCCTGCAGCCAAACCTGGTAGTCTCAGTTCAATCCCTGGAACCCATGGGAAGGTGGAGGGAGAGAACCGAGTCCACAACGCTGTCCCCTGACTTCTGTCCATGTGCTGTAGCATGTGCACACACAAACAGTAATGTAAATTAAATGGAGAGATCTACATGGCTGGGGAGATGGTTCAGCAGTTAATAATACCCATTGCTCTTCCCGAGGTCCTGAGTTCAATTCCCAGCAACAACCATCTGTGATGAGATCTGGTTCCCTCTTCTGGTGTGTCTGAAGACAGCTACAGTGTAATTATATATAATAAATAAATCTTTAAAGCAAAACAAAACAAAGTCTCCACTTGGCTTTGGGAATTTCCATTTTTGCAAAACTTTAGGTTCGTTGTTTTAAAATAGAGCCTTGTTCGTTTGACTTCTGGAAACTCTGCAATTTACATGTGACAAGTGACGGAGCTGATGTTAACTTCTTATAAAATTTATTCATCGACTAAGGTTGTCTTTCTCACTAAAATCATGATGGACATTGAGTGCTGTTTTCCCGTTCTTTTATCTGAAGCGAGTGGAAGGGAAGCACTCTGGCCTCGTATTTTTCTGTTAACAAATGGGAGGTGTGGTACTTGGTAAAAGTTGGGGCCTATTAAAAATTTATGGATATTGTCAAAAATTCTCATACAAATGTGCAAATGGCCGGTCTGGAGTTCACAGTGATTTAGAAAGCAGAACTCCTCAAATGATAAATTTCCCCCTGAGGCCCGACACCAAGCTTCGACGGGTCTCCCCGTCCCAGACGCACAGGACAGAGATTTATCTGCGTTTCACCAAGTATGAAAAATATATGGATGGAGGGGTTTCCGGCCGATCCCCCCCAGTCATCCAGCCACCTCCATTAATGTCAGCAGTCTCATAAATTTCTCCCGAGTTCTAAAGTAAGCAGCTTGTGCCACTGCACAGAAGCCTCCAAAGGTGTCACTTGTTGCCTATAAATTCACAGGCACTCAATAAAGGCAATGGCTGACACATGGACTTGATTACGTGGCCTCCTTGGGACACCAAGTGGACCTGTGCTTAGAGGACACCACGTAAGCCCTGTGCACCTAGCCTCTTGATCCCATAGTGCTGGATAGGAGAATCAATCTATTCACAGACACCTTGCTTATTAGTGGATGTTACTATAGTAGCGGTCAGGATCAAGGCTTCCTTCTTGGTCCAAGAATATCATCTTGAATTCTGCTCCTGTTTGAATGTGACAAGCCTCCCCCAAAACCCATAGAGACAGCTTGCTCCTCCCTTTACAATTTAATTAAAAGAAACAACACATTAGGGGTTACTTGGTTTGCTCCTCTGTTGGGAAAGTGACAAGCAGGTCTTATTTCTGTTTTCCTATCCCAAATGCCATTTACATGGGAGAATTAATACTCAGGACAGAGCTGACCCTGCCAGGATGAAAGCAAAGGTCTTTCTTCACTGTCTCCCATCCCCTTCAAGACATGGCTTGAAGCCCAGCCAGCGTCCTCCATGTCCCTTCCTCATCAGAAGGAGCTTTGTCTGTCCTGTCCTTTTCCAATCCCCTCTCCTTGTTTGATCAAGTGACAAGCGCATGCCACTATATTTATAAAAGATGAAGGTGTGTGGCTATTTCTGTCCAAGCAGGGTTTACACAAAGCCATTGAGAGCGGGGATGAAGGGCTTCTGTCTGTTCTGAACTGGAAGACCCTGAGTGTGAAAATCTGTTGTGTTCTGTCCCCACAGTGACCAGTCCTCCCCGCAACCCCCAGGAGGTGGTCCCACGACATCCCACTTCCTGCAGGAGAAATACTTGGATCTGAGGTCTCCCACATCTAAGACTAAGGCAAGTCTGTGCAGTTCTTCAGTGGCACTTGGCCACACTCTGTAAACAGGAGATGTGCTAAGGGCAGTGGTAAGTAGGACTGGTGGCCAGCATGCTTCTTAGAAGCCACTACCAGGGCTTGCAGTCTGAGGGATACACAAAGAATGAAAAGGGCCCATGGTTTTTTTTTTTCTGGACCCGTTTATGGGTCTAGACAAAGGGAATTAGCATACTGCATTTGCTGAAAGCCTAGTGCCTATCTTTCATTGAGCCTTAGAACCTGGATCCAAGACTACAAGTGCTGGGTGCTCTCGGTTTGATTTGCTGTGACGTGCCACATCAAAACTTGTGGTTTCCCATGGGCTATACACCTGTCCCCAAGGCCTCAGTGAATAGTGCCTGAACCTTGAGTTCTTACCCGCCCTTCTCATGTCCCCTGTTGAACCTCATATATTTTCCATGGAAGCAATGGCCAAGAGGAAGATATTTTGGCTTCTTACTCGAATAACCCACATGTGTTTGCCTCTCCTCTGCTGACTGCAGCTGCTTTTGAGAATTCACTGAATATGTAATTACACAAAGAATCCACAATAATGAGCCCTAGACTCGTCTCTCCATGTGTGACCATCCCCCTGTCTTCCTCAGACTTCAGACATTTTGAATGTACCTCAGGATCCCTGTGGAAAATATAAAAAACATGAAGGAAAAAAATTTAATATAGCTGGGATCCCAGCCATCCAGGGGGTATCTGACAGGAGCAGGCTGGTGACTTCTTTTCATGTCACTGAAAGTTCTCAGAAGGAAGCTCTGCCCTTTCCCTGGAGACCACTCTGGATCTACACAGTGTCCACATTTCTAGAGGTCTCTGCCCTGTATCTTTGTTCTCCATGTGCAAGTCACTAGGTAGACTTCGAGCCAAGCTGCCTAACTTCCACAGCCCACAGTGTCTCATGGGGCAAGCCACAACCAGCTTCCTCAAATCCCAGGATTTTCCTCCTTCTCTCCCCACCCCCACCCCTTTCCTTCTCAGTGGCTCACTCTTTCTCATTTTAAGTACACTGCATGAAGATTTGAAGCTGCTGAGGGAAGAGGAGGAGTTAGGAGTGAGGAAAGACTTGGGCTCCCAGGTGACGCCCAGTGAGACCTATGGCTGTGGGCACAGTTGTGCCTTGAACACCAACTGTTCCCCACAGGCATATATGTTTGGATGCTGTTGCTCTCTCTGGTGCTGTTTCAGAAGGTTTTAAGAGCTTTAAAAGGTGGTGCATCATGGGAGGAAGTAGTCACCGAGAATGAGCTCCAAGGTCTGAGAGCCTGGCCCCACTTTTTGTCTGTTCTTTACTTCCTGACTGCAAACTCTCTTACTCCCCCCTCCCATGTCTTCACTACCACGAGTGACTTTCTCCTCAAATTGAAAGTCAGAATAAGCCCTTCCTCCTTTAGGTTGCTTCTTGCAGCCATCAAATTTCTGTTCCCAGCCTGACCATTGCAGGGCCAAAGCATGGAGACTTTGCATTGACAGAGTTCCCAATGCATGATGGGAGGGGATAGGACAGGGGCCTGCCTGCACTCAAGGTCTCCCTGACTTAAAAATACCAAAGCTTAATGCACAAAGCTGTGATGGAGTGGGGGAAGGGAACAGACTTAATGTCATTTAAACTATAATTTTGAAAACACAAAACCCCACAAATGACTGAAACCCCCTCCAGAAAGAATGCACATATGCAGGTGGTCCCAGACAAGCTGCTCTCCTGCCCCGAGGCCTGGGCACATTCCACACTTGCTGTTTTGTGACAGGAACTCTTTTATGACCTCTCTCCCATCTACATCTACCCCTCCCTCTCAGACCTTCCTCTCTGTGCTGCCCCACCAGCCGATCTATCCTTTGTAGGTTGGTAGTCAGTGCTGTGACTAAAGAGGCCACAAAATGTGTCTATGGCTGTGGATGTCAGAGTGCTAGACCCAGGGATGAAACATGGGGTGCCAAGGATACAATAAACATTCTGAACTATAAGTTGTGTGTCTGAGGGGGTGCCACAAGTCCACACTATTCTGATGGTGTCATATTTATTAACCTATCTATCCTGTTCATGAAGTAGGCATTAAGACTGTCCCCACCACCAACATACATTTAGTTGAGGGAGCAAATACAGAGAGAGCATGTATGGCCCAAGATCACAAAGACTTAAAGTGGTAGAGTGGAGAATTGAACCCATGCAGCCTCTACTCTAGGGTCTCCACTCCCAGATTAGTTTGAAAGCTTGTGTTATATGCAGCATTCACGGTGCATTTCCCTGTTGCATATACAGGACACATCATTGCATCAGAACATAAACAGCCAGGGTTGGTGGTTACGTCTCCAGCCACATGGCCACACTGCTGAGGTCCAGCTTACTCCCTAGAGTGATTTCATTTGACCTTCACAGTGACCATTGTCTCTACTGGAGAAACAGCATAAGCCCACATACAACTCACAGCACTCTTTGGGTTTGAACATGAAATGACACGTGTAGACTCCATAGATTCATGTGTTTGAATACTTGGTCCCCAGCTGGTGACACTAAAAGTAGTGGAACCTTTAGGATACTGAACTTCAGTGGATGTAGTGCAATGCTCAGGGTGGGCCTCAAGGGTTCTAAGTCCTGCTGCATTTCACTTTTGCTTCCTGCTTCCTGACTGTAGGTGCCGTGTCTAGCCATATCCAAGGCTCTACCACCATGTCTTCCCTGTCACAACCGATGTGTCCCCTCAAACTGTGAGCCACAGGGAGACATTTTTTTTCTCTTAAATTCCTTCTTGTTAGGCACTTGACCACAGCAATGAGAATAGTAACATGGGAGTTTGCTGAATGTGCTGGAGAGGCCATCAGGCTGATCCTACTCCCACACGGTAGCCCCCTTTGAAAGGCTCCCTGGAAGTCAGAGCACTTTTAAAGAAGGTAGTTTTAACTGTCAACTTGCCATAAACTAGAATGACCCAAGAAGAAAGCTAGTGTAGAACTGTCCAGAGCAGCTTGGCTTGTGGGCCTGTCTTGGAGGATTGTCTTATTACCTGACCCAAGCCCACTGTGGGTGGCACCATTCCTTAGGCTGGTTCTAGAACTATACAAGTTAAGAGAAAGCAGCAGAATCTTAGAAAGAGCAGAAGCAGGGAACTTAGGTGCATTCTCTCCCTACCCCCTTTCTCTCTCTCTCTCTCTCTCTCTCTCTCTCTCTCTCTCTCTCTTTTTGATAAGATTTCTGTATGAACAGAACCATGACTGACCTAGAACTTACTCTGTGGACTAGGTTGGTCTTGAACTCACAGAGATCTGCCTGCCTCTGCCTCTGCCTCTCCAGGACTGAGAGTAAAGGCATGTGCCACTATGCCAGCTGCATTATATTTCTTTGTTCTTGCGTGGCTATGATATGATCAATTGCTTCAAGTTCCTGCCTAGGTGACTTCTCTGCAATGGTGGATTGTAACCTGGGATTGCAGTGCAAATTAAACTTCTGTCCTATGCTGCATATGTCAGGGTGCTTATTCACAGTGCAGAAATTAAACCAAGTCGTTCAGCAATGAACTGCAGAGGCTCCATAAAACGTTCAAACTATCTTGGGGTTTTCATTTGTAAAGGGCTTAAGACCTATAGTTAGTCCCGGTTTTCCAGTGATGAAGGCCACTTACATGGTGCTGATGCAAGTGACTGAGGAAAGACTGTTGCATCTTCAGGGAGAGAGCCCCAGTTCCATAGACTGGTCGTGGGTGTTACAGCCTCATTGGGTTTCAGTTGTGCACTGGGTAAAGCTATGGCTAAGACCCCTTCCTGAGACTTTGGGATGAAGTTCACAATTGAGTCCGGAAACTCAACACGGTGGATGGTGGCTTCAAGTGAAGATACACACCAAGTACAGCAAGTTCTTTCTGGAAACATCCCCATAGCTGTGCTTCTCAACATGGTAACCACTAGGGACATGTGATTACCTAAACCAACATTCAAATGAAATAAAATGAAATAAACAGCTGCTGCTCAGCTATGTCCTTTAAACGCACTGTAAGTTGGACAGCATGTTAGAGCGGAAACACGTTTAATATACCTGCCCTGCCAATTGTCCCAGCTTGACCACACAGCACAGCACAGATTGCCCTTGAGGTCATGGGGCTGACAGGGAGTTGTGAGCACCGCCCCCCATCCAACTCTCTGCTACTACCCATGATGCCCATCAGCAAGGATCAGAGGACATAGCTCTGGCCAAAGATAAGGTCCATGTTCAAGTTAGGAAAGCGGTTCCTGCTGGATGTGCCCTGTTTTGCACATTGCTGTGTCGAACCTTTGTAAGTTGGAGCCAGTTCACATAGCTGGACTAAGTTGACATCTACTACTATGCTAGATATCAGAACCTAGAACACTCCCAGTGCCACAGAGAGTCCTGTGGGATGGGAACTATGCAGACCAACCCAAAGTCCCATAGTTTGGACCTCATGATGCTGCCTGTGGGTGGAAAGGGTGCAGTGCCATCTCACAGGGCTGTCGGCATGTGGGGGGCTGAACAGTCAACTCTAAAGACCCTTGTCCTAAACCCTAGAGTCTGTGACACCGAACATATCAGATTGAACATTTGATAGGGGTTATCTATGTTGTGTGGTATTTCTTCCACGTTGTCCTCAATACTGTACAAAACGTGCAGAGTGGTCAGAGGCACACGGAAGAGAGGGTAATGTGAGCATTGATATAGGGTGGAGTGACCTAGATGCATAAGCCAAGGAGAGGCAGCAGCCACCGGGGGCTGGAAGAGAGGATGACCATGTTGTCCTTGGAGTGTCTAGAGAGCACAGCTCTATTCTTTCACTGCAGACCTCAAGTTTTCAGTTGAATCACCAGGATGGCAGATTTAATCCAGCAAGATTAGCAAAGCCACACAGAGACCAAATGAGTTCATGTGTAAAGCATTCTGGACGTAGAATAAGTATTTGGGCAATAAGAGTCTCCCCTTCTCCCTGAATGCTCACTAAGGTGGCTATGATTACAAGTCAGACCCTGGGAGCCCCACACCTGAGCTCTGACCCTGGGGCTAGGAGGAGGGATAAAGGCAAATCCAGGAAGTTGGCTCTTCTTTGACCAATGACTGAAGCAGCTTCTAACTGGTTATGCTTCCCAGACTGAGCTCTTTAGACAGCCCACACTGCAAATACACCAAGGACGATGCACACACACACTGTACTCTGCAGAAGGTCCTAGGGCTTACAGTGCAAAAGAGGGGGTGAAGACAAACCGAAGGGGAGGTACAGAAGGTCTCTGCAAGGGACGATCACTTCCTAAAGGGATAGTAATGACAAATGAAAACTTGACAGTCACTAAGGTAGTAATACACCAAAGCTTAAGGATCTTTATAAAGAAAAGAACCCTGACGCCATGACGCAGAGAAGCAAATAAATGGCAGAACAGCTCAGGGAAGAAGAACAACAAAGACACCTTAAATAAGTTGGGGGTGCACCCCTGTAATCCTGGCATTGAAGAGGCTGAGGCAGGAGGATCTGGAATTCTAGGCTATCCTGAGCTTCATAGTTAGACGCTGTCTCAAAGCGAAAACAAAAATGAAATTATTCCCCAACCCCTAAATAATCAAATTAATACAAATTCCAAGATCACTTGATAACCTTAACCTTTTTTTTACCAGCTCTGCAAAATATTAAAAAGATTACAATCAGCTTATTAACCAGTGCACCCATGCAATTCAGTGCCAAGCATTCATTAAAAAAATATTTTGGAAAGCCTTGCAAGGCCGTGGGAGAGTTCAATGTTGAAGTTTTAAACATTAGCCAAAATATGAATAAATAGAACTACTTAGAATATATATTGGAGAGGAAAGAGACAGGGAAGAATGTTACCAAGAAATGTTCACAGTAGCTGCCTCTGCTGAAACTACACACAGGCCGCATTTTTTCTTCACTAAACTCTACCTCAAATGATTGGGAGTTAGTTTTGAAGTTTAACTCTTCAGTGGGTGGGGCAGGGGTGTAGGAAGAGAATAAGGACAAGAGACCAGCTAACAGTCATTATATTCGTGTGTGAAACTGTCAGATAATTAAAAAAAATGACCTAGAATAGCTTAAAAGTTGGCTTTAAAAACAAATAATCAGAAGGAATAGCAATGCACACCTGTGACCCGCGCCTGGGAGGTCAACGTGGCCCTCAGTGAGGTGTTGAGTTAGAGCCCGAGGCCAGCCTGTGCATACTCACCAGATGAGCTGAGAGAGGGTGTTTGTCCCTTATAGCTTCTCACGATTGCCTGACCTACCCCTGAGCATCTTTTGGGGATTTATTCTGAGAACCAACTGCGTTTCATACTTCAAAAGATAATATTTGCTTTTATTTGCCTTTGATTCAAAACGGCAAGGCGAAGGCTCTTTATCAAAGTCCATCAGATGACTTTAATCCAATTATGAAAATAAATTTGCCCTCAACCTTACATTACTTCAAAAAGAGGAATTTTTATGCCTTTGTGAATTCTGCCCAGCGTACCCACGAGGGAGCCCCTGGACAGTGGGGTCAGCGACACCAGGAGGAAGTGTCCTCAGAGGACCCACCAGCTGCATTTTCAAAGACTCTCATAAATGCTGAAATAACAGGGCATTCCTAGAGTGACAGCCAGGGTCTCTGGGGACTCAGGTAAGGAAGATACCTCACTCCCATTGCCATCCTACCCAATTCTGCATCGGGAACGACGGCCAAGCCTGTAATGAAGAATCCCATTAAACTATTTCCCTAAAATCCAAGTATCTTACATATTTTAAATCAATGCAAGCAGATGGCCTCCCTCCGAATGTATTTTTGGCTTTTTTTTTAAATCATAAAAACAATACTTTTTATTGAAACAAAAGAATTTTCATAGTACAGAAGAAGATAGACTCTACAGTGACCCCCTCCTCTTAGAGCCTTACTGGAGACAGTTCTTGTTTCTGCTGCACTCCCCAAAAGCTTTCCACATGTGTGCACAAAAGCTTAGTGTGCTCCATGTGCTGTAAGCACAGCAACCCCCTTATCTGCTCTTCTGGCCTCTGTGGTTTGACTTTCGTGACCCGTTGTCAACTGTGATGTGAAAACACCAAGTGTAGGATTGCAAGATAAACAGTTCGTGCCTTTTAAATGATGTACCATTTAGAGTAGTGTGAGAAAACACTGTGTTGCATTATCCTAAATGTCTGTACACTACTACTGCGTGTATGCGAGTGCACACACAAAATCTAAAAGCTTTCTGGTGTCCAGTCATGAGGGAGGTTTGGGCATCTAGGTGTGTGTGAGTGTGTATGTGTGAGTGTATATGTGTATATGTGTGTATATATATATATGTATATGTGTGTGTGTGTGTGTGTGTGTGTACCCCTGTGATGGACACACAACAGTGAACTCACTCAACCTACCACCTCATTTCCCATCACATGACCCAGTATTAAGGTGCTAATTAACAGGTGTCTGTCCATGTCTATTGTCTGGTCACTCTTTACCCAGGCACCATCCTGGGTGTTTGAAATTTAGCTCTCTATGTATATAGTTAGTCTCTGTAAGAAGAGAAGTCATGCAAGATTCTTGAGAAGGGACATCCGAACTGATCACACCTCTATGTAGAAAAGACAGTTGACCTGAGAAGACCATTTTATACCAGAACTCCAAATGGCTCACAATTTATAAGGCATGAACTGTGAACTCCTTATTCTGGATACGTGTGTGTGTGTGTGTGTGTGTGTGTGTGTGTGTGTGCATGCAAACACATAGTAGTAGTAGTAGTAGTAGTAGTAGTAGTATACAGCACATACATGGGATAGCAGAACACACTGTCCCATCATGCTACTCCAAATGGCTCACCCTTTAAAAGTCATGAATTGTTTATTCAGGACACCTAACACCCACCATGAAGTTTTGGGGTACAGTTTGACTATCATACAGGGAACAAGTATTTGATTCCCACATGGTCAACGTAGGTAGGTGGAAAATGGTTGTGGACAGAGATTGGCTGTCCAGCTTCTGGAAGAGCCCCTCTCATCCCCTGGCACCCAGGCCCCCATCAGTTGTTATCTGGGAGCTTCTCTATGTCCCTTGTCCTACGTATCTCAACAGTGACAAGCAACTGAGTGCTGAACCAGCGGAAGGTGAGTTCCCATCACCACTGCTGGGCTCTTTTTTTCTGTAAAGGGACTTACTAAATCCCAAACCGGAGAATTCCAAGATGTCTGCTCCCAGCCTGCCTCCCCCCACCTCACCCCCTCTCTCTCCCTGGTATGGTTTTATTTAAGGAAAAAATTTGATTTTTCTGTTTCTGACAATTCAGTTCTCTGATCTCAACAAGCTGAGCAACATTGTCCTGTTGAGTGTCTCAGGACCTGATGTCAGGGTGATACAACACCCCGACATGGGAAAAGATGTCTGAATTCCTTTCCTCGGCACCTGATCATGACGGAGAACCCTTATTTCTTCTCTTTGAGATAAAACATACTTAAAACTGCTCCAGCAAATAGCAAAGACCGTTTAGCATTTCATTTAAAGGCAGTAAAATGTCTAATGTAAGAATAGGTCTAGGGCCTTGGCCTCAGAACTCCTAGTGACATATAATTTAGGGAATCCTAGGTCACTGCACTCAAAACTGGCTCCGAGAATGAGGGGGGTGGGCAGGCTCTGAGAGCCTGAAGCAACGGATTGCTGCTTCCCAATGGAAAGGCAGTCAGCCCTGGCAACTTCCAGTTCCTTGGGCTGTAGACACACCTGGCTGTCCAGACCCCTAACCATCACATTCTATTTTATGTGGTCACAGAGAGGAGTGCACGGGCCATACATTTCCATATTAAAAAAGCAAACACAGGCCAGGAAGCAATTTAATTAAAAATGTTTCTGAATCCCTAGCGTTAGTATTTGAGTTTTTAAAAATGAAGTCAAGAGACCTCATGTCTCCATACTGGATGTCTTGGTTGTCCAAGAACACAAGCCAGGTGGTGGCTCATGTTTATAATCCCAGGACTCCAGAGCTGAAGAAAGAGGCCTCCTCTACATTCAAGTCTGGCTCAGTCTAAACAATGAGACCTGGTCACCAGAACAAAATAAGGCAACATACAAGGAAACCACGGAATGAGGAGACCCGTCCATCACCTGCCACCCAAGAGGAGACCCGTCCATCACCTGCATTCTATGAACCACTGCCGGATCTGGTCCTGCAGGTGCTCCTTGATATCTGCGCCTTCCAACAGCCGCAGGTCCTCCTTGATACTCACTAAGGCTTCCTGGTACTTCTGCTCGT
Organism: Rattus norvegicus; assembly: GCF_021556685.1. Lineage (NCBI taxonomy): Eukaryota > Metazoa > Chordata > Mammalia > Rodentia > Muridae > Rattus > Rattus norvegicus. The sequence goes on from NC_141542.1 coordinate 105,845,218, forward strand.
GTTTGAGCTGCAACTCGTCCCGCAGATTTGACACTTGTTCTGACTGGACGATGGCATCACTGACTTCGTTGAAGAGAGGGGGTGGTTTCTGGAAATAAACCCCCAAACAGTTGAGGCTCTAAAAGCCACAGGACTGGAGGAAACACTAGAAGCAAATCAGATGTGTTGTCTTTGGAGGGGTCTTACCACAGACAGAGTTTTAAAAAAATACATCTAGAACCAAGATCAAAGCTAGTGTGAGCACCTGAAGACCTCATTCACTGTGAGGGGGAGAGGTGACACATGCCACCCCACACACAGACGTGGGCCCATTGGTTATGAACAACAACTCCAAAACTCTTAGGGAAAAGAACTCTTTTATATTTTAAGTTGATCATCTCAGATATTGTGTTATAACGACAAAAAATTAGTAGGTTCAGTTAACCTAAAAATGTCCCCCACACTCCAGAAACTAAAGTTTCCCCAATCTTCTTGATCAGTGGGAGGAACAAGAGTGGGAGGAGGGAAGTGTTTGTCATAAAGTCTACTGAAAGGAGTTGTATTCTAATTACTCAGAATGACCTAAACATCAACTATGAAAATCAACTCTTGGCTCTCCAAAGACATACATCCCAACACATCTTACAGAACATTCTCCTTCCACATCTGTCAATCCGCAAATCTGGAAGTGATCATCGTGGAGCATCTTCTGGCCCCCAGTCCCAAGCCATGCCCTGAATCTCCACAAGTTGTAGACAGACATTCTTCAAATGGTGTCGGGATAACATTCAGTTTGTCTGAAGCCCCAACAGAGCAACATTGGTAGACTAGCCTATACTTCTATGCAGCCGTCTATCCAAGTGCTATGCTGGCGACTCGGATAGAGTGAAGTAAAGGGGGCATGCAGAAGGGTCCAAGCCTGGTGCTTACAATACTCCAGATCAGAACCACAAGAGCAGGAGAGCCCCTGTACAGGGGAAGAACCCACTCTCTAGAGACATCCAGAGGTTCAACCAAGGCTCTCAAGTCAAAAGCAGAGTGACTTGGTACTGAAGGCAGCCTTTCCTGGGTCTTGAGAACCAAAGTACATTTTTTGGAAATTTGCATGTTGCTGTTAAACGTGAGTATCTTCAGACCATAAATTATAAGAAATAATTGAAGTCAATTGTGTTGTTAAACAAAGCTTGCAACACTCAGAACTCAGAACAAAGAACTTCTGAGTTCCTTTCCAGCTGCCTGTGTTCTTGTGGGTATTTATGTCTGTCGTCTCTCTGGCAACGCCTGCTGCAATACTTGGAGTGACCTCGTAACTGCTTGGGGGAGTAGCTTTGGTCAGTTCCAGGGGACACTGTGCTAGCCAGTAAGCTGATGGATTTGGTGCTGAGGTCCCAGTACAATCAGGCAGATCAAAGGCCAGATTCAGTTGTAGGATGCCCATTCGGTCAAACGAGCTCCCTTGTATGTGCTTACAGGCACGGATGCACACACACATGCGCATACGCACGGTGAAACCTTTTAAAGAACCCTTCTGGACCTCCACGTGGGAGAGATTGCTCCACCTTTCTGTTAGAGTTTAGAATCCACTTAGAACCAAACAGTCAAGTGAATTACAAGAGGAAGCTATATGTGTAATACTTTATAAACTTTAAAAAAAAAAAACGATCCAATTTTCTCATTTGGTATTAAAGAGAATCCAGTATAAAGAGCTATAACAGTTTTTGTTAAGATGAGAATGCCCTAAAACACACGAAGAGTGGGTTCAGAGTGAGAATTGCATGTGTGAGTACATGCAGGTAAAAGTGTGTGTGTGTGTGTGTGTGTGTGTGTGTGTGTAAATTGAGTATCTTCCTGGAGTCTCTCATCTAATCCCAGAACTCACAGATATGGCCATTCCAGCTAGGCAATCTGCTCCTGAGATCCGCTTGGCCTCCTGAGAGCTGGAGTTATAAGTGGGCTGCTATGTCCATCCAGGATTTACTCGGTTGGGGATCTGAGCTGCAGTCCTCATGTTTGCACAGTCAACACTTTGACCCGCTGAGCCATCTCTCTGGTCCCTGTAAAGTTGCTCTACAGGCTGATCTAATCACTTTACCGGTTGATTGTCCTTTGTCCCACAAGCCCTTGCCTTGTGTCTCCTCAGTGATGCTCACATTCATTTTTGGAGGTAGAAGTGACAGCGAGGAGCTACCACTGGACAGAGGTGAAAGCGGAGGCCTCACACCAATGAAGATGGCCGCGGCAAGCTCCAAGCTCCGTCTTACTCCATGTTGTGTAGCTCTGTGCTGTGTTACTCAGATGGGAGCATTCATGCATGTTTTTCCATATAGATTTTCTCCGGCAGGAACTCATCTGGGCCATTTGTAACTCCCTCCTCTTGCTGTTTTTGCACTTGAAGGTTCTAATAAATTTACATCCTATGCTAACGAGCATCCTGTCCTTTGGGCACAAACATCTTTTCTTCTTTAGCAACTCTGGTCACATGAATTCAAATCTGTTAACTGGCCACATAAACAGCAACTCATTTAAAAATAAATTAGGGATATTAAGAGGAGAGGGAACATGATAACATACGACGTATTGAAATGCATGGGCTGTAGATTAATGCATCTTAATGAAGGCTCCCCATGTGAGCAAACCATTACATTTGCCAGCTCTCCACAGTTAACGACCCAGAACGGAATAACGAAACTTACATTTCCAGCGAGGTCCTCTGTCAGCAAAACACACACACATTAATAACTGATGTTGCTGGAGGGATGCGATGTGAAGTGACGCTTCCTGAGTTTGTGGGGGAAGCAAGACTCCACGCTCCGTGAACGCCGATGCTTAGCTAATGTTTGACAGGCTTTGGATTTTAAAACCCTTGTTGAAATTAGGGAGAGAAAATGGTCATTTATAAAAATATTCTCAGTGTATCGGCCCCATGTAGACTGGCGCGGTGCTGGCGATTATCCAAAGATCTTCTGTCTCGGGGTGGTGGTTGTCACCCTAAGGGGAGGAGCAGATCTCTGCTGGTGGCCTTATTACACCTGTTCTCCCAGGTCCTAAACATGTGCACTGATGCTTGGGGGAGGTACTCAGAAGGGCAGCCTCGGCATCTTAGAAGACCTCAGGTTGCAGGACCCCTAACTCTTCATCAGGTCCCATTGAGATGGTACCAAGTGGTGGGTGGCCCATCCTTTCCAAGTCACCTGTCTGTCTGTATATAACTGTGGGTCCACAAACATACCTACTCTGTGCAAGGATGGGTCTACAAACCCACCTACTCTGTGCGTGAACAGGTGAAGCAGAATCGAAGGTCTTCAGAGAGAGAAGTAGTTTTTGTTTGGGTCTCTGGGTTGACCAAGTTCAGTATGAATCTTTAAGATCTGCCATGTTAGCAAGCACTGATCTGTTAAAAAGCAAGAGTGTTTTCTAGCCCATTGGATTTGATTTCTTTAAGAGTTCAGTATTTTTTAATGGTTATATCAGAACAGTAATAGGAGAGGGTGCTGGTGAGCTTTAAGATCTTTAGCGGCTGAGGCTGGGGTTATCTGCTTCATGCTCTCACAGCCTAAACTCAGCGCTCTGAGGCAAGTTTGAGTGGTTTACATATTCGAGCTCGATAACTCCGCACCGCCACCTTAAGCAGAGAGAGTGTTACTGCTTTCATGTTACGTCTGAGGAAACAGAGGTGCAAAGATATCAAGGGCCTTGTCCAGGATCACACAGGCAGGACACATAGAGACACTCCTATTCTCTGTGTTTGATGCCTCCCTTTGCTGAGTCTCAGGCTTAATCCATTTTGTCTGGAAATAGTTTCTTATGGATGCTACGGATCATACTTTGAAGCGGATATGCATTTAAACTTGGTGGTTGTTGGTGAACTAACTTGCATGGTGGTTTTACACAAGGCATTTTCCCTCTTGAGCCTGTGACAGTGCTGTTTCAAGACTTTATGGTGACATAAGAACCTTCCTGTTCCCTTTATAACTTAAATGGGTTAAACACACACACACACACACACCCACACACACACACGCACACACACACCCACACACACACAAAGAAGAAGAAGAAGAAGGAGAAGAAGAAGAAGAAGAAGAAGAAGAAGAAGAAGAAGAAGAAGAAGAAGAAGAAGAAGAAGACGAAACTGACTAGCAATTTAATGACTGAGTGGCAGTGATGTTGGCATCTACCCAGGATCTTAAGCTGTTTGGAGAGCACAGCAGACCATGCCTGGCCACTGCTCACTGTTGTGAGCTGGACACAGCTTCATGTGATTTACTCTGTACGGGAGAACATGGTGGCACCAACAGGCCCAGGAGACCTCAGCCTTGGTCCGTGCAAGCATTGAGCAACTTTGTAAAGGGCTCCTGTGAGGTGAATGAAGACAGACTACCAGTTCAAGAGAACCCAAGAGAGATGGAAAGGAGGGCAAAGAAAATAATCATTTTGCCATTTAGTGCCTGATGACCTGGAAACCTGGGGCCATAATTAAGCAGATAGAATATTAACCGTAAGAAATAATATATATGCACGAGTGAAATCAAGCTAAGGTGTGTCAGGTCAGGCAACTGAATGGTAAAACCCTACTTAATAGAAAAACAGGGGTGACTTGGTCCCTTTTTCTTGATGTCCAGAATTACAGGCATGGTAATTGGGGTCATGCTTGGCTGAAGTTGGCTTTTAAAGTCACTATGCACTTCATTTGAAGCCTCCTCACCAGAGGGTGTGGTGGGCTAGAGGGATGGCTTGCTACCTCTTTAGGATTTCCTCTGCCTTTTGCCTTGGAGAGTCTCCAGATGGCCTCTTCATAGCTAGATAGGGAAGCATTGGGCCGACTTGGCCTCATGGACTTTTCCAGACCAAGTTTCAATAGGCTAGATTTCAGTACACAGGTTTAGTAGGATGAGACAAGGGCCTGGATATACTGGATTTTGAGGTCTCTGATACACGTGTTTTATATAAGAGCTTATTTTGAAGCATTTTGCGGTTTTGTACGTGAACTTTCTGGACTTCTTCAAAGTGTTCTGTTGCAAGGATCACTCAACCATCATTACATCTTATCATCTGCCAAGACCACATAAACCACATTCCTCGGAGGTGTTTCGAACCTCATGCTCCGGGTTAGGCCTCTCCCTTCAGGCTCTTAGGATGTCCTGCTGGCTGCCCCAGGAGAAAGGCAGTACTGTGCTGGCCTCTCTCCAAAAGGAAACTGAGGCTCCCAGGAAGGGTGTGTGAGACGTGGAGCCCTGCCCCCGGCAACAGACAGAGCTGGGCTTTGAACCAAGTCTGTCTGCCTCTAAGTTACATGCTGCCAACCAGAGGCTCAAGAGGGGTCCCGGCCACTGCAGGATAAATGCATGTGGCTGGATGTTGTCTCTGCTGGGACACAGACAGCTCTTCTAATGTTAAAAGATACATCAGGGACTCTAAGTCTCAGTCATAGGGTACCCCAGCCTGTGCTGGGGCTAATAAGCATAAAATTTTTAATTTATTAGCCTCAAAGCAATAGAGAAAATAGCTTGTTTGATGGTAGAGAATAAAAGTGAATGGGTTTATGGTACTTTCAGGATTCCAATGATGTTTGTAGAAGCCACAGGCCCTTCCCTTTAATAAGTGACCCCAGAGTTCCTCATTATGATGCAAACAGCAATGGCTTCAGGGTAAAGTGAAATACGCAGGCCCTGACTGCAGGACGGATGGCTGCAAGGGGTCCCTGGAAGGAAATGGACTGTGCTCATTAAGTTCCCTTACGCTGGCTCCATGCCATCGGCTCTGCCAATTAAAATAGCTGCGCGTGAGTTTTAGACCACCGTTTATTTTCCTCTGTAGACTTTATGATTTAAAATTTTAAAAAGGCAATATCAACAGAAAATCATTTATATGCCGATGGTTAAGAGAAATGTCTGGTTGGGGTGGAAGGTGGAGCGATGTCCCTTGACCTGAGTCTGTTTTCAGAGACTAGACTGTCACTCCAGGAAGTGGCGACACAAGCACAGCTGGGACCGACTAAGACACTGGCTTTTACCTTGACATCATGGGTCCAGATGAACCAATGGAAAATGGAGATTTGACACAAGGCGGCACAGCCCTCATCAACGACAGTGGAAAATGTATTCAATTGAAAACATGCCCTTGGTTTGGGATAGTGGATTTTGTATGGTCGTCAGCCGGCATACTGAAGATAACATTCTTCCAAAAATTGAATCCATGTATTTCTTGGTGGTTAACATTTCAATAGAACTTGTAATATCAAGATTCGGCACACTGGGCAAAACAGCACGCAGAGAGAGTCTCAGGGAACACACAGCGGGGGAGCTGTTCTCCTCATGTCGTGCAAACTGCACTGAGGAGAAATTCTCTTTTGAGCCCAGCAACGGAAACTGGAGAGGAAAGTGGAGGGTCTGTGTTATACACGGATGATCCGGCTCTGAGGGGTACCAGGGTAGGCAGTCAAGATTGAAGGGTGAATGCAACAGTCTTTGGCCATTGCCTGGGATTCTTAACATTTTTTTTAAACACAGAAGATGTCCAGTAAGTGGATGTTGAATCACATTAAACAGAAGTTTACTTAAATAGAGGCAATTGAGTCAAAAGTTTGACTTGTGCGAAATTTTACTTGGGACCTAAGTACACACCATGAACCTTAGATTCATTTTTAAATTAAAACAGCCAATATAAGCAGTTTATTTTTACATGCTATGTATGTGGTATATGTGTATGTGTGTGTTTATGTGGGCATTTGTATGTGTGTAGGCACACCTTTGCGTGCATGGCACATGCATGCGGAAGCTAGATGCTGACGTTAGAGGTCTTCTGTGATTGTCCTTCACCTTATAGGCGGAGTCAGGGTCTCTCACTTAAACCAGATTTGGCTAGTTTAGCCAGGCGACTTCCTCCGGGAATCCTATCTCTCTGCCTCCTGCACACTGGGACTACAGGCAGTCTCAACAGAGCGACTGCCCCATCAGACTGGCCTGCAGCCATATCTGTGAGGGATTGTCCCTGTTGATGACTGATAGGGGAGGCCCAGCCCATTGTGAGCCTGTGACGTTTCAGGTGTCACGTCTATGTAACCATCTAGGTACCATCTAGGAGGGCTCCTTCAGGTTTTGGTCTTTGTGTTTTTGACCTGAGGTCCACAGTCAAGCTTTCTCCTTCCACTGTCCCTTTCTCTGTTTTGACCCAGTGCTTATGGTCCTCTTCCCACGTGTCACCTTTTGGAGGGGGTAGAAACTGCTTATGACTTATTTTCCAACAACAAACCAAAAGCATGTTTAAGAAAAGGGCCCAGCTCCTCCCTATACGGTCGCTCAACAACACTAGGCCTTCATCATTTGCTCAGGCTGGGGAGGTGGTGGCAGGGGCTGGAGTGAGCGGGTGCTTTGCTGCAGAGATGGCGGGGGTCGGGGGAGCAGCGCCTTGGTTCACACTCCACCGCTGTCTGCACGGCCTCAACTGTGACAGAGATGTCGTTTGACCAAAGCCACTACTTGTCGGTAATCCACTCTGCCTCCCAAGCGAAAACCAACTTGGCTTCCTTGTGTTTGTTTTGTCTTGTTTTGGCAACAGAGATGCCCTCGCCAGAGTCTGGCTGTATCTGAGGTACTTAGGCTGTTGTGTGGAGCAGGGTGTAGACGTCCCTCTTCTTCTTCATGGGCAAGTGCCTCACGCCCCCAGAAGCAAGGTCTAGCCACCCTGGCTTGCTGTGCACTGGCGTTAACAGCCACACAGGTTGGCATTATCTACTGTGTGCGCGGTGCCACCTGAGTCACCTCCGCAGCCACCTCTGACTGGGGTCAGCTCCACCCCGGTTTCCCGGGTGGGCGTTGGAGGCTGCCGACACTGACTTTGCTGAAGCACTGGGCGCCACTCACTGTTCCTGGTGCCCAACTCCCTGAGTAACCCAGACTGAGGGTCTGCTGAGCCTCTGCTACTCTGATCGGCTTAATTAAGGTTTCTCATGGCTTCTGTGAGCTTGGGCATTTACATTTCCCTAGACAATCTTCTCTGCTCAGCGTCTTCTAATTTATGACCCCAGAGGTTCAAGACGCGAGATGATAGTTTGGTGGGCTGTGAGTGTCTGTGGTAACTTAGGGTTTGCATTCTTTCCTTCCTTGGCCTCCTCAGAACTCTACAGGGAGTTGGTTATTGGACTCCTTGTCCTGTCAGTGGTGCTGTTTACATGTGTGTGATCTGAGGTTATCAATGAAGCCCCCAGCAAAGCAGCTGTCTCCCTGTGGTGCACCTGAAGCCCTTGGTATAAGGTTTTGGTGGGATTCTGGTATTCTCAGTTAAAAACTCTTTCAATGGGAACTAGGTTGGTCAACAAGTGAGGCCCCCTTGAGGAATGGTCACATCGCTGGTGACGCCACTGTTACAGAGTTGACCTCCTGGACTCTGAAGTGATGTCATAAGGGATCTCCATATGAGCTTCTGTAGGAGACAGAGCCCAGCCATTCACTGAGACTGGGAGGACTGAGGTTTCAGTTGAGGAAGAAGGGACTCTAAAAAGGCAATGGTGGCTGCCTTAAGAGTCCTGAGCTCTGCTCGGGACACATGACCCATACTCCATGTACAAAAGATGCTGAGGACCCCTTGTACCAGAATCTAAGGCAGTGGTTCTCAATCTTCTTAATGATGTGACACTTTAATATAGTTCCTCATGTCGTGGTGACCCCCCAACCATAAAGTTATTTCATTGCTATTTCATACCTGTAATTTTGCCACTGTTATGAATCTTAATGCAAATATCCATGTTTTCTGATGGTCTTAGGTGAACCTATGAAAATGGTTGTTCAACTCCCACACGTTGAGAAATACTGCTCTAAAGGGATTCCAGTGCCCTGCTTCCTGATCCCCAAGCCCTGCTGTAACCCCTCTTTGGGACCTTTTACTCACTTTTAACTAACAGCAGGGCGAAGGTGAAGGACTTTGTGCAGTGAGTGGACCTTCTTTCCCTAATGTCTCTGGGGGAAGCCGGCTGCCACAGGGAAGACTCCAAGGTCCATGAGACCAGGTGCTGAACTGTCTCCAGCCAAGATCTGGCAAAGAGCTGATGGTGCTGGTCTTGCTGTCCACAAGGAGGGATGCCACCAATAGCTACATGACCTTGGAGGCAGATCCTTCCCCACCTGAGCCTCAGATGAGAACCTAGCCCCAATAGTGTGACAGTAGCCATGAGCCACCCAGGCAGGGAACTGAGCCATGGGATGTGTGTCACAGCACAGGCTGTTGCCTATGCTGCTGTTCTGTGTAGACACAGCTATACAACGATACACAACAAATGCACCCTTCTAACCCGTGACTCGATAATCACTGTAAAAATGGGCCCTTCAACACCAGCTGGACCAAAATAATTCCATTCTCACTAGAAAGACCCTTATGAAGCCAAGGGCTCTGCTCACACCAGTCGGGCATGAGATATTTCTGACTCTGCAGTCTGTCTCTCATCTGGAGCACTCTGCATTTTGAAGACATATGAGGGACACTCCCCGATCTCTTGGGTCCCCTGCAGGCTTCTGATCAGTCAGACACTTCTAGTCTCTTAAGATACCTATTCAGTTTTCCTTCCTTTCCTCAGAAACTCTCTGGGAAAGGTGCACACACCCTCCAGGCTCTACTCTTTTTTTTTTTTTTTTTTTTTCGGAGCTGGGGACCGAACCCAGGGCCTTGCGTTTGCTAGGCAAGCGCTCTACCACTGAGCTAAATCCCCAACCCCCAGGCTCTACTCTTTACACAGCGAACTTACCATACCCAGGAATACCATCTCTTCTTCCCGCTCCTTCACTGTTTTCTTGCATTGATAGAAACCTCGCCAAACCTGCAAACAAAGGCCTAGTTACTCCTGGGGGATGTTCTCTTGCAGAAACTGCCCATCCCAAGGATCGTGACAATGAACTCCGGCCTGCGCACTGGGTTTTTTTTTTTTTTTTAAATGTTGGGGTAATGGCAGCAACTTTTTATTCTTTATTACTTTTTTGTTTTTCATTTTATTTATTCTTCTCTCAGACAACATATTCTGACTGCATCCTGCTCTCCCTCCCCTCCTCATAGTCCCCTCTCCCCTGACCCCCCTTCCTCCCCAGATCCACTCCTCCTTCATTTCCCTTCAGGAAAGAGCAGGCCTCCCAGTGATATCAACTGAACATGGTATCTGATAAGACTAGGCCCAAAGCCTCAGATAAAGCTGGATGAGGTAGCAAGTTTCTTAAATTTTTATTTTAAAATGTTATGTGTATGAATGTTTTGCCTGCATGTATGCGTACGCAATGCATGGTGCCACAGAGGCAAGAGGAAAGCATCAGATCCCAGGGAACTGAAGCCATACATGGTTGCAAGCTGCCATGTAGGTACTAAGAATTGAACCCAGGTCCTCTGGAAGAGCAACCAGTGCTCTTAACCACTGAGCCATCTCTGCAGCCTCCACACTCGGCAGTTTTAAAGGAGGACAATTATAGAAATGACTCATAGTTGTCTTTGAATCTTACTTGGGAGTCTATAAGAGAAACTTCTAGAAATCAGAAGAGCGAGGCTAGACCTGAGGATAGTACTTCACGGTTTTACAACTAAAACCTTCCAAAGTAATGTGGGGGGTACAGTCCAGGAGCTTCCAAAACCTCTACGACCAAAGCTTAGCTTAAGGTTATGAGGCAGCAAAGAAAGGGATCTGTCTGTCCTTCCCACTGCCTTCTCCCCATCTACCCATGCACAGCTCGGGCAGTGCCCTGCCCTCCAGGCTCTGTGGAATGGCCCTATACTTGCTCTCTTTCAAATTTAGTTCTTATTTGTGCCACATGGATGTAGTCTACACTCTCCACAAGAAACCTTGCCCTCCATTAGGAAAAAGACAGGGTATACTTTAGTAACACCATCTGAGAAGGAAAACCAGTCCCCAAGGGCCCCTCGAGAAAGAATTTCGAGGTTCTAGCCCTTAGTCATGGTGGCTGGAATGTGCTAAGTGGAGAGCTTGTCTTCAAGCCCAGAGGAGCTGCTTCTGCCCTCTCCTTTCTGTAACTGTCTCAGTGTGGATGTGTTTTTTTTTTTTTAAGCCTCATTGTGGATTTACATCTTTGCTAGATTCTAGCAACATTCTTTCCAACAATTACTGGTGCCCTTTTGGAAGTCTTTGAACACAGTGTTCTGCATCTTAAACTTCCTAGTTTACAATAAACAAAATAAAAACAGGACGATGTTCCTCCAGGCTAAGCCAATAAATCTTTGTGGGGTTTACTAACTTAACCCAGCTTTCCTTTAGGTAGGGCTTGGGTTTTGAGTTTCAGCTCGGCCCCAAGGCTGGAGCATGTTGCCCCCCCCCCCCCCCCCCGTTCGTCCGTCCAGAAGCCCCGTCCCCGTGTCCTCACTTTCTGAATCTGGAGCGCCGCCAAGGTGGTGTCTGAGAGTTTGTGTCCCAGCAGCTTCATCTCCCTGGCTCTGCACTCCTGGAGGAAGATCTGCTTCATGAACATCGCCCTGAGGCGGCCCTGCCTTGCCCGCTCGGCTATCTGGATCATTTTAACAGCCTCTTCCAAGGCTATGCTCTTTACGGCGTATTTCTGTGTGCATGGGACACAACCAAAAGAAAAGCAGACAAATCAATGCTGGTCATACATACACGTGAACTGAACCCATGAGATGACTCAGCACGTAGGGGTGCTTGCTGCCAACCGCATGCTGCACCACGACAACGCGACTGCGACCCTGACTTAAAGATAACGTCCCGAGTTTGCCTTCCTGTTGCGGTGATGAACACCATGTTCAGAAGCAACCTGAAGAGTAAGGTCTTCTTTATTCTTTCACTTTATAAGTCATAGCTCAGTATCAAGGGAAACCAAGGCAGGTGTTCAAGACAGGAACTTGAAGCAAACACCACAAAGGTTCACTGCTGACCGGCTTGTTCCCAGACTCATCGTTACTACCTTTCGGTACAGTCTAGTCCTTCTGCTGAGGGATGGTACAACCCCCATTGGGCTGGGCTCTCCTACACCAGCTAGCAATCGAGCAAACGCTCCATACTACTAAGAGAGAGAGAATCAGTTTCTTCCAGGGAAAATTCCCACATAAGATGCCCAATCGCAAGTAGTGATCCTGTTACACATGTACACATGAGCAATGTTAAGTGAACTGAGATTGTATATACATGCACGAACATATAGGATACATTATGTAATATACTATATATTACTATATATACACTATATTTTATATATACTATGTCATTACATATTATATAATGCATATACATGCAGCAATAGTAATTAAAGAAGGGACCATGAATTTGGAAGGGGGCAGGGTCAACAGAAGAGTTTGTGCAAAGTGGTGTAAACACAGGCATCATGTACAAACTTCTCAAAAAATCAAACCAAACCACCACCACCCCCAAAAAAAACTTTTAAAAAGAAAGAAAAAATTCATTTACATGTCCACAGACCAATGTGATGGAGGCAATTTCTCAACCGAAGCTCCCTCTTTCTGTCATGATAAGTTGATAACCAAGGTTAGCTATCACAAATCAGACACAACACTAATTGTCACCTCAGTAGTTTAACTCCATAGTAAGTTAGACCTGAGATGACCCGAAATGTCAATCACATATATGGATTAATGCTGAAAATTCCATCATTTTGATTAATGGGAGAAAAGTCAATGGAAACCAAGCCTTTGAGAAGAAATTTAGATGTACTTCAAGGAAAAGGCTGAAGCTAGTCGAAGACTACCCAGTGACTAAGATATTAAGCCATTCAGAACTATTTACTTCTATATGTGGAAAGGCAGGGGCTAGGGAGGTGACTCAGTTACTCCCGGGGTTGAGGAACTAAGTTCAGATCTCCAGCACTCGACCAGAAAGAGCTGGGTGTGACAATGTGTGTCTGGAACTCCAGTGCAGGGTGTAACCAAGAGGATCCCTGGCACTCAGTGGCCAAATGGTGGGGCCTGGGTCTGGTGGGAGACCTTGCATCAAAATGTAGGGTGGAGAATGTTTGGGGGAGTGCACACATGCATGTGCACGCACACAAATATCCAACCATGATGAATGGCATTAAAACAGAAAATGAGGACTCATGCTGCAGACTGTGTGGTCTTGGATGGGTTATGTAGCCACAGGGCTGGGTGAGTGGTGTGTGGCGTTTTCAGGAGTGCAGAGATACACGAGTAAGAGTCCTTAGAGGCCCATGGAGACCTAAACAGGACCAGAGTGAGGCTACTGTTGTCCTGAAAGCAAGGGAGGAGCCATAGGGGAGTGTGGCTGGGAGAGCCCTGCATGGGTAGAAGCACACTGGCTGCTACATCCAGCTTTACTTGGGATCTGGGGGCTTGACCTCAGGTCCTCCTGTGTGGGTAGCAAACTATGTGCTGAGCTGTCCCCCAGGCCTTTCTTAAGGACTTCCTTTCTCAAGGGGTAACCAGGAAATCCAAATGTCACTCAGAATTCAGGCCAGGATGGAGCTGAGGGCAACTGAGAATGCAGGGTAAGTTGTGAGCTTGTGAATTCTGAACTTGGTGGATTTAGTTTCTGACTTTGCCAGGTGAGTTAGAGGTGAGGAAGGAAACCCCGCTGGTCACTGACTCATTCTTCTGAAGCATTGGTATTTGTTCTTTATTTCTTGAAAGGTGAACCATACCGAATCACTAACAACCGCTCAAACGTTATGCAATCCTGCCTAGACCTCGTATAGCAAGTGGGGAAGGGAGGCGCCTTCCTCAACTTGAAAAGAGAGTAAGCATTTCTTACATAGTTAGGGCACAGAAGAGGAGTTTATGAAATGACAACGAGCACTTCTTAAAAAAATACAAACCACGTCAGGGAGGTTCAATCCACATTCGTCCAAGATCCGAGCGAGGGTCTTCTCTCTCCCTTTTATGACCTCCAGCCTCTCCTTCAGAAAATACCTGGGTATTGGGACATCCAACTGTTGCTGAAGAAGAGAGGAAAAATGGAAGGCCATTCGTTAGGATCCCAGGACTTGAATCCATCCATGGTGGGATGAGCAAATCAATGGCTTGGGGTTAGAGAGAGGGCTCATTGGGAAGATCTGAGTTTAAGGCCAGTTAGTGACATCTGGAAGCATCCTGAGGAACTCACAGGACCAAGGGCAGGAGTGGGATGAAGATGGCTTGCTCCTCCTCCCTTGATTTCCTTCTGGCTGCAACTCTCCTCCCTCTGCTCTTTAGAGTTTCCAGTTAACCAAGACTCCAAAAACTGCCAGCTTGGGGACAAGGTCAGATCAGAGACAGCCACATCAATTTCCTGCTTCAGACTCTCTGAGGGAGGACCTGCCTGCCTGGCACAACTTCCCAGGTCCCTCAGTCTCTGTGATGAGGACATGAGTCCTACCATGTGGACAGCTGGGGGCTGGCCAGGGAAACAACGAGGAGTATGTACTTTGTGAGGGAGTGGCCACAGTGGTCAAGTGTGGAGGATGCTGGATGGCTGGTTTTTCCCAAAGGCAGACACATTCCCAAGGCTTGCTTTTCTGCCATGACACTATTAACAGAACCTAGATGCTACTGATGGCCCAGTGTTCTGGCCCCTGTGTGTCAAAGACATCATATGGCTTGTCTGCCTATCAGTTCCAAGGCTAACGGAACTGATGCTACCCTACAACACAGACTTCCTGGTGATGTCTGGTCCTGTCTCCCCTCTCCTCCCTGTGCACAGTTGGTTTCTCACAGTCACAGCATTTCCTAGTTATAAGGACAGTGAGCACTTGAAGCTCAGGGCATTGGGAATAGCATGGGAAAAGGTGGGGTCCCAGCATGTGAGCCCCCAAACTCTTTAGTCTGTAACCATTTAACAGCCTTGAAATTAGATTTAGAGCTTGATGTCACCTTACTAATTAAATTTAGGAATATGATTCAATAAACATCTATTTCACGTTCGGTCCGCACTGTTCTTCATGCTTTTGCACGGGCAAGCCAAGCACACCTGACTCAATCTGGGTGTTTAACTTATGTTTTTATGAATGTATGAAATGCACATGCAAATTCTGGGATGTTTGGACTCATTCTAATTTCTCTCTTTAGTCTATTCTGATGTCATCAGATAACAGTACAAGAAGAGTCTTCTCCAGAAAGAGAAGTGACCTTTGCAAAAGTCAAAACATTTTAAAAGTGAAGAGGCGTTAGGCTCCATGTAAAAAGACTTTTGCCTTTTTGACTTTACTTCAGGGAAACATCCTTTCAAAACCAAGGGTGAGCTCATAGGGCCCACAGCTGGAAGAAATGAGGTGTTCAGTGGCCTCTGGGAGCACAGCTAGCCAGGATATTAGAGACACGGCAGGCAGATTTCTGTCAGCAAGGAGGAAAAGGCTCTGTGGCAGGGTTTGAGTGACCTCAGGAGGTGCCCCAGCCACCAGGTGGCAGAGAGAGGCTCCTTGGGCAATAAGGAGGGGGCTTCCTTCTGCCATAGCCAAGGAGCAAAGGCCACAGCTGTGAACCTACTGGGTCAGTACTGACCCGAAGCATAGAAAGAGATTCATCCAGCTGGGATCGAGGACTGAGTCATCCAAGGTTACCATCCAGTGATGGGAGAATGACAGAAATCAGAAGAGCATTGTGGATCTAGAGAGTTGGGGCCATGAACCAGAGAAAATGGGCGAGTTTAGGCTATGGAGTATTTGAGAGGGCCAGTCTCTTCCATTTCAACCATCTTGACAGTGTGGCAATTCTGGGATGACAGGACCTCAGGGTCAAACAGACCCGGGGGCTGTGCACAAACTGGTCAGCATAGACAAGGAAGCAACCAGCGCTTGCCTCATGATGCTTGCCTCATAATGGTTGGGTTTGAGCAAAGAGAACATTCGGGCTTTTAACTTAACATGGTCGTCACATTTGAACCTGGCTAAGAAGTCTGCAGACAATGGGACACAGCCCTATATATCTTATTTACAACAAAAATCTAGTGAGGAAAACAGTAACAGAACACTCACAGGAGACAGCTTCATGTCCTGTAGGATATCATCAAAATAATGGAACTCTGTCATTTCCAGCTCCACCATCTCGTTCTTCAGTTCCAGGATGCGACCCATCACTCCATCCAGGATCTTTCGGATTAGCATGCGTTTCTGTGGATGGACTATCTGGTCATAGACGTTCTCCATATTCCTGAAGATCTGAACATACTTTATGTAGAAGGTGGCTAACATCTGAAAGACTAGGACCTTGTTTTTTTGTGGTTCGGTCATCTTCTGAGACTCTTTGTCAAGCAGAGAATTGAGGGCTTCTTGGGTCTGGTGCCACATGTTATTGTACATTCTGAGGGAAGACACAGAGTTTAGACAACCTCACGGATAAACTCTTTCCACTGGGCACATTTGGCACCACTGACAGAACACGCAGGGCAGGGGTGAGCTCAGGACATGGTAAGCGGCTGGAAGGCTCGCTGGACAGCTTATGGTGTTTTGAAATGCTTGTGTGTTTTTGGGTTTTGTTCTGAAAAACCATTGCTACGATTAGTAAACAGTTTCAAAAGCATCTTCATGAATAATATCACTGCTCTTCAGCCTGTCTGTGGAATCAGTGTTACTATACTAATTTAAATAATAAAATAATCTATATACAGAGCAACTAACCTATTTAAGTGTATATGTTGTATATATTATGGGAAGGGTACACTGGAACTACCATTTTGGAAAGCAATTCCGCGCTACATTGTAACGTTAGCCGTGTGCAGACTCTGTGGATAAAGCTACATCCCAGAGAAACTTGTGACTCTGTATCAAGTTTGATTGTAGTAATATAATTTTTTCCTGTGCTAAGGTAAGAATTCAGTGCTTTGTGCATGTTAGGTGTTCTACCACTGAACTATATCCCTAGCTGTTGGGGGTTGGTCATGTGTACTGTATATTTAGATAGTGATTTTTGTGCTCAGACTTCTGGTTACAGTTTGGACAATGGCATGGTCAAGCATCTCTGGTCTCAACGATATGTAAAAGTTGTTTTCAATAGTCCCTGATTGATTAATAAAGAGCTGATCGGTCTCTGACCAGGCAGGAGAGGACAACAGAGGTGGGACATTGGATCCCAGGTAGAGAGAAAACAGCAGAAAGAGAGGAAAGGTGCGGAGCGGTCATGTGGAGACACCAGGAGGACTCTCCATCAGGATACACACGGAGCAGAACACACCAGAACAAGACTCAAATGGAAAGCAATGGAACATTTATCTGGGCATTAACTGCCTAATTGAGTTAGAATACTACAGTTTGTTATTAAAAATACCAGGTCTTGTATCTTTTATTCAAGAGCTATATGGGCTAAAGTGGGCATAGAGAATCCTGCAGATATTTGGAGGCAAAGGGGGTGTAGCAACCCCCCCCCATATGACTATACCTAGTCCTTTAGATTCTTGGTGTGTGTGCATGTGTGTGAGATAACAGGTCAACCTCCAGTGTCATTTCTCAGGACACAAACACTTTACTTCTTGAGACAAGTTCTCACTGGCCTTAGAATTCACCTGGTAGGCTAGACTGGGTGACCACTAAGTCCCAGGGATCCCCCTTTTTCTGCCGCCTAAGTGCTGAGATTATAAGAGTGTGACATCATCATACTCGGCTCTTTAAAAAAAATAAACCAACAAAGAATTCACAGCTGAGGAATGCCGAATGGCTGAGAAACACCTAAAGAAATGTTCAACATCTTTAGTCATAAGGGAAATGCAAATCAAAACAACCCTGAGATTTCACCTCATACCAGTGAGAATGGCTAAGATCAAAAACTCAGGGGACAACAGATGCTGGTGAGGATGTGGAGAAAGAGAAACACTCCTCCATTGTTGGTGGGATTGCAAACTGGTACAACCATTCTGGAAATCAGTCTGGAGGATCCTCAGAAAATTGGACATTGAACTGCCTGAGGATCCAGCTATACCTCTCTTGGGCATATACCCAAAAGATGCCCCAACATATAAAAAAGACACGTGCTCCACTATGTTCATCGCAGCCTTATTTATATTAGCCAGAAGCTGGAAAGAACCCAGATGCCCTTCAACAGAGGAATGGATACAGAAAATGTGGTACATCTACACAATGGAATATTACTCAGCTATCAAAAACAATGACTTTATGAAATTCGTGGGCAAATGGTTGGAACTGGAAAACATCATCCTGAGTGAGCTAACCCAATCACAGAAAGACATACATGGTATGCACTCATTGATAAGTGGCTATTAGCCCAAATGCTTGAATTACCCTAGATGCCTAGAACAAACGAAACTCAAGACGGATGATCAAAATGCGAATGCTTCACTCCTTCTTTAAAAGGGGAACAAGAATACCCTTGGCAGGGAAGGGAGAGGCAAAGATTAAAACAGAGACTGAAGGAACACCCATTCAGAGCCTGCCCCACATGTGGCCCATACATATACAGCCACCCAATTAGACAAGATGGATGAAGCAAAGAAATGCAGACCGACAGGAGCCGGATGTAGATCGCTCCTGAGAGACACAGCCAGAATACAGCAAATACAGAGGCGAATGCCAGCAGCAAACCACTGAACTGAGAATAGGACCCCCGTTGAAGGAATCAGAGAAAGAACTGGAAGAGCTTGAAGGGGCTCGAGACCCCATATGTACAACAATGCCAAGCAACCAGAGCTTCCAGGGACTAAGCCACTACCTAAAGACTATACATGGACTGACCCTGGACTCTGACCTCATAGGTAGCAATGAATATCCTAGTAAGAGCACCAGTGGAAGGGGAAGCCCTGGGTCCTGCTAAGACTGAACCCCCAGTGAACTAGACTGGTGGGGGGAGGGCGGCAATGGGGGGAGGGTTGGGAGGGGAACACCCATAAGGAAGGGGAGGGGGGAGGGGGGATGTTTGCCCAGATACCGGGAAAGGGAATAACACTCGAAATGTATATAAGAAATACTCAAGTTAATAAAAAAAAATAAACCAAATTGGGTCCGTATGCTTGTGAGGCAAACACTTTACTGGCTGAACTATCTCTTCAGCTTAATATTAAACAATACAAATATAAAAAGCAAAAAACTGAGGCCGATGGCTCAGTGGTTAAGAGCATTAGTTGCCCTTGCAGAGAATTCAGTTTCAGCACCCAAATGGCGGCTCACAGCCATCTGTAACTCCTGTTCCAGGAGATCTGATGCCCACTTCTGCCCTCAGTAGGCACTGCATGGAAATGGTACATATAGATTAGAGATAGCGATAAAGATAGAGATATGGACGTGATGTCAAAACACTAACACACATAAAAATTTAAATATAAAAAAATGGCAAAAGTCTAGGGACGGCCCACTGATGAGAGGCAAGTAACTGCAGTGTAGTCACCAAAGTGACTGTGTCACACGGCAGTGAGAACGTGTGAATGAGCCATAGTTAAAGACATCAGTTGCTGCCCTTACGACCATAACAGCATTTGAGGAGCAAGGGTTTGATGGGGTCTGTGCCTGTTGGGTCCTTTTGCCTCACTTTACTGGGAGTTGTCTATATAATCAGAAGTTCATTGTATGAGTGTGTGAAATGCTGACTGTTTCATGCCCCTCCTGAGGAAGGGGGCAGCTGAAGGCTGGGGGGCATCATTCACCAAAGGGGCTATGGGGGCACCATCCGGTCCCCTTTCTGTCTCTCGATAGTTTTGTCATTAGATTTGCTCAACATGCCTGTTCAGAGATTCCCCCTATCCAATATTTTGCTTTTTAATAATATATACACTTAAGAATTAAGGCTGAAAATAACTGAATGCCACGGGTGTCTGGGCAGAGGCTTCTCTGGAGAGGGTGGTGGCCCTGTCCCCTTATTGAGAAGCCAGAGTCTTGAGCCTTTGACTCCTGTGTAGCTCTAGCCTGGACAACTCCCAGGTATCCTAGTACCTGGTTTCCAGCTACCTGCTTACATGTGTCATTTTCTGCTGGACACGGAGTCTCCTGGCCTCCTGTTTCCTAGAATGTCTAAGGGAGGGAGCTGGGAGTCACATGGATTGATAGAGCCCTACAATCAAAACTACTTTTCAGTCTCTTCAAAAGCACTAGGGCTTCCCCTCTTTCAGGGGAGCTCTGGCTTTGGTTCAGCTCCCTGACTCCCTCACATCCATCTCTCTCCCTCTTCAGTTTTCCTCATGGTTCTTGCCAGATGTTCAGGTACTGTTCGTCCTCAAGAGTTCACAGTCTTTCAAGTTCCTTACTGTCAAGAGAAACAACTTAAGGAGCTGTGTGTGTGTGTGTGTGTGTGAATATTCATATTTAACCACTTGGTTTTGATGGCATCCTAGTAGCAGCAGTAAGCTCTACTCCCAGGTTTTCACCCCACCCCAAACTCTTCCTCAGAATTGTTGCTCTACAACCCCCTGTGCCAATAAACTGCAGTGGCCATTGACTGATGCCCTGATGGCCAGTGTGGCTTCCATCTTCCTGGCCCAATGTTAGATGAGTCTCTAGATGTGAGAAGGTTTTCAAAGCTATGGTTATAATGATATAATGGTGACGATGATGGCGATAGTAATGATCGTCACGCTGATGGTGACGATGGTGGTTGGTGGTGGTTATGGTCATGATTGGTGCTGATGATTATGATGGTGGTTGATGGTGGTGATGGTGGTGGAAGGCGGTTGATTGTGGGGATGGTCATGATGCTGGTTGATGGTGATGGTCATGATGCTGGTGATGGTAATCATTATGCTGGTGATGGTGGCTGATGATGGTGGTGGTGGTCATGATAGTAGTAATACCGTGATGATGGTGGTGTGATAGCGGTGATAGAAATGGCATGTAAATGATTGCTCTGGCTTATATACGAGGAAACCAAAGCATTCAGAAGCTATCCCTCAAGTCACAGATTCGAGGGCAGATGCCATGCCTTGTGGTTCTGGTCCCAGAGCTCATTGTCTGCCTGCTAAGCTTTATACTTTCTGTTTGTCAGGAAGAAAGCAAACACGGGCAGTAACCAGGCACAGACGCAAGGCTACCATGAGAAGCAAAGACTGTGTGAGTCCCAGATGGTAGCTCTTCCTGCCTCCCATCCCACTGAGGTAGGCAGGTGAGTGTGTGCATCTGTGGTATGCAAGCACTGTGCTTCCCCAAACTCAACAACCACTAGAGAAAGACGGCCTGCTTGGTAGCTCCTCACAGAACAGGACGGGACTGCCAGGAGATCAGAGCTCTGACTACTACAGGACATCTCCCTCCCTACGAACTTAGTGGCTGATGGTAGGTATTACTAACACAAACAACATGAGTAAAAGAGAAAGAAAGAGTTGACAAAAATATATTTTCAAAACACTGCACTGTGTAAATGGCTTAACCTCCAAATGCAAGGAAACCATGACAGTAAATGACATCCATTAAAACAGAAAGGTTGCAAGGCTCAGGCAACACCTACATAAATGAAGGGCAGAGAAAAAGAGAGAAACCCCAGCCATATCTCAGTTCAAATAAAAGGTGTTAAAGAATACTGGGGGCTACACAGATCTAGCTGAGGAAGATTCTAGAATGCAGAAATTGAGAACAAATAAATATATTTAATATGTACAAGAACAGGGACTGAGAGTAAGTACAATTTTAATGGAATGGAATAAACAGTGAAGGATGAAAGGCAACTGTCTTGGCAATTTATCTATTACCATAACAAACCATGACCAAAATAACTTAGAAGAGGATTTAATCTGATGATCATGGCTCCAGAGGGCTAGGGTCCATGACTGTCATGGCAGAGAGTATAACTGGAGATAGGGAGCCAGGTGCTGGAGCAGGAGCCAAGAGTAAGGAAGAAGGAAGAAGGAAGCAGATGAACTAACCGGGAATGCTATGAGCTTTTGAAACCTCGAAGCCCATCCCCAGTGACACGCCCCCTCCAAGGCCACACCCCCTAATCCTTCCCAAACAGTTCCACTAATGGGAACATATGTTCAGATATATGAGCCTATGGAGGCCGTTCTTATTTAAACAAGCACAGCAGCTTATACTTCAAATTGCTTGTCCCCACAGCAAGCACTGTAAGGAGGCTGTCTCCCACCAGTGAGGGTGGGCAGCTTCACCTCACTAAGACCCATATGCATCAAGAGACTCAAGCTTCCAAAATGGGATTCCCCAGATGCCCTAATGGAGTAGAGTTGCAGGGTGACTGGATGTTGTGATCAGCCAGGCGGGGAGATGCTGCCAGGTAGGCTCTTGTAGGGTCTGTGCCCTCCATGGAGTCTATGCTCATGGCAGACTGGCCATAGCTGTAACACTGAGTCAAAGACACTCCTGCTGACTGGAGCCCCACAGGTCCTCCCTCTGGCCTGAAACTTCTTTCTTCCTCACATGCACCTTTCAAGGACCCTACGGGCACTGTTCTGCTTGAAGAGAAATGTGGAGTGCTAGGTGAGCCTGTGGATTCCGTGTCTTGGCCCGATTTCTTCACCACTGAACATGGTTCCATCTCTTTCTGACAGGCCCATTCCTTGGAGACTGGCTTCCTGCCTTGATCCCTTCCATGTATCTACAGCCACACTCCACCACTCTGGCCTGCCAGGGACCTAACAACCATGCCTCGGCCACACTGGCCTGTGGAGTGTTGGCCTCCCTCATAGCCCTGGGGTGGCATGAACTCGCACACCATCCTTGCAGTGTCTGGTCCTTCTGCTCATGCGGGGCCCGTGATGATGATGTAAGATGAGGCACAGCAAGGCGCTAATCAAGAGCATCGTGGAGACACATTTCACAAGGCACCAGAAACCCTGCTTCACGGGTGCAAGGCTGCAACGGCTTTAGTACTGGGTAATCTTTTGTTTTGTTTTGTTTAGGTTTATTTTGTATATGTAAGTACACTGATAACACTGTCGCTGTCCTCCGACACACCAGAAAAGGGCATCAGATCCCATTACAGATGTTTATGAGCCACGACGTGGTTGCTGGGAATGGAACTCAGGACCTCTGGAAGAGCAGTCAGAGCTCTTAACCACTGAGCCATCTCTCCAGCCCCGTAAACAGAGTTTTTCCAATCAAGACTCCCTGCCTCCCCTGTCCTCTGTCATGGCAACCGCCCCATCCACTTCCACTGTGGGAAACTCTCAGGCCTTCACTGCACCAGCTCCCTTCTCCTGTCTCCAGAATGATCTTCCTGACCCATCACTCCATGGTCAGTTACGAGCAAGGACCTTAGGCTGTTAATTTGACTTCCATTCTTGCCGTAGACTCACCCTAGGAGCACTGGACAGAGCCAGTTATCCCACCAGACACCATTTTCCCATGGAGGGAGGGGCTTTGGATCCTTCTCTGTGTCAGCTCTTCTTCCTGCTGACCCGGGCTTGCCCTCTTACTTACACTTGTTCTGTGTCTCGTATGGGCCATCTTGGGTCCACACTGTCAAGTTCCTACTTCAGCTCCATGAAGCAAAGGAGCTGACATTCAACAGCCTTCCTTCCACTTCCCCAGGCCTCAGTCTGCTCTCCCCACACCCCACACCTCACCTCCAGGCTTAGGTTTCCTGAAAGTCAGTACTGGAAAGCTGGGGCTGGAGCTGTGGTAGGTAGCTGTTGTGTATTGATGCTGTGAGCCGCTGTCCTGTGCTGTGCTGACAGATGTCTCTTCAACAATATGGAGACAGTACTCAGAGCTACAGCTTTACAGGGTGGCTGTGACCATGGCTGGCCCTGAAACTTTACTCCAGCCAAGCCATCGGACATGCTCCAAACGTGGAGTGACTGCAGAGCTAAGTACACAGGATGGGGACAGGACACGCAGGGCAACATCCTGGAGGACAGGGCTGGGAAATATAGCATTGATGCTTTCCCCCAGATTTTTCTGGAATTCGATTTAGGGGCTGGGGTTCTCACAAGCAACCCCTTCATGATTGATAGAAGAGCCACCCCTGTCACCCAGAACATGGGATGAAGGCCTGGAGGTGCTCCTCTGGGGAAGAAGGGAAACACTCCAGTGTTCCTAGCCAAGACATGGAGAGTTATTCCTGCGGAATATTGGCCTTGATAAATGATAAAAAGGAGGAGAGAGGAGGGAGAGTAGAGGAGGGGAAAAGGCAGAAGTCATTCTGTCCAGACCACCCCAGGCTAACGCAGTAGTAAACCACCACTTACAGGTTCGACATGGCTGGCCTCTTTCCGTCTTTCCTTCACCCACAGGAAAGCTTTTCCTTGGCCTCTAAAGGCTGGCTGACTGCCAACGTTGGGGGAACACCCCCAGAGGTTTTCGGAGGTTGAGGGTTCCTCTGGAGGGAGGGACAGGGACGGAGGACAGCCTGTCTCTTAGGGGTAGGTAAGGCTTGACAGGGTGGGTCACCCTGCCACCACCCTCCGGGAGCGCAGGCACAGACTGGGGTTCCCTCGCTTTGGTTGCTGCCTCTGGCTCTGGAACCCCACTTCTCCCACTAGAGCGGCTCCAGGGGGCCCTAGCAACGGGGACTCTACTTCTGCGCAGTTCCTGCATGCGTTTCCCGTTTCCGTGGCAACTGCAAGGAAGGGCACGTGAGGAGCTGGGGGCGGGGCAGGTTCTGCAGCCGATCGGATGGGGAGGAGCTAAGTCAGGCTCTCCAGGTCCTGCTGGCCACGCCTCCACCTGGCTCTGCCTAGAGCCTTGGGCTTTCAGATTCAGAGTTGGTGCTGCAAGTCAAGCACTCTGGCAAGCACAGAGGCAGGCACTCCAAAAAGCGGAGGTGCTCTGTGTATGTGGGCCGTTAGCGACCCGCAAGGAGGCTTTCTTTCCTGCTTCTTAGTCTTCAACCTTAGTTAATGTTGAAATTTCCTGGCAAACTTTAGAAAAAGTCTGCAGTTCCCAAACCGGACAATGGAGAGAGACAGGATTCTGGGAGAGAGGAAAATGTGGGGGAAAGCAGAGAGAGGGTAGAGGAGGGCAAAGAGAACCAACGCAGAAAGCAACAGACCCAGAATACAGACCCTTTGCACCATTACTGAGGGAGGGAACAAAGGTGGAACAAACCTCTCCCTAACCTGGTAGCAATGTGGACCCCCAACTAGAAGCCGCAATAGAGACCTGATCTATGCCAGGCCCAGTTCCCAAAGTCTTGTGGGGAAAGCAGCCAGGCAGACAACACACCAAGTGTCTCAGGGATGCTCTTTGATTAAAAACGTTCAACAGAGAAAGGAATTAGGAAACGCTGAGAAAGGCCAGGTGCAACTCAGAGTGTCCTGACCTCGAGGAAGCCTGAGTCAGCCATAGTGACTGTGGCTGGATAAGATGGAGACCTGTGGGTGGCTAAAAAGGGTTAGCTGATGTTCCTGGGCATGGGGGGTGGGAGAAGGGCTTCTAGGGCTGTGGAGATTGGTAAATTACTTGGGGCAGAAATATGCAGACCTGTCTTCTGATCCCTAGCACCCATGGGAAAAAGCCAGGTTCTGTGACATACATCTCTGATGTCTGTGCAGACAAGAGGATCCCTGGGGTGAACTGACAGCTATTCTAGTCTGTTCTATAAGCTCTAGGCTTAGGGATAGATTCTGTCTCAAAAAAAATGAGGTGGAGAGCAGTTGGGGAAGAAACCTGATGTTGATTTTGGCCTTTATATCCTACCCCCAACACAGGGCAATATAAAGAGATCTAAGATTTTATATATATAAGAGAATGTATAAGAACATATATATGAAAAAATATATAAGGACCTGTATATATATACATATATACATATACACATATACAATATACAATATACACATACACATATATACACATATACATATACACATATACATATACACATATGCATATATACATATATGCATGCACATACATATATCATACATATACATTTATACATGCTTATATGTATACATATATACATATATACATATACACATATACAATAACAATATACACATACACATATATACACATATACATATACACATATACATATACACATATACATATATACATATATGCATGCACATACATATATCATATATACATTTATACATGCTTATATATACATATATACATACATATATAATATATAATATACATATATACAGAACACAGCAAGAACATATATATCTATATATACATACACACATACATATATATAATATATACATATATATATAATATATATGTTCTTGCTGTGTTCTGGGAGAACCAAGAGGGAGCAAGACAACCCCAAGAGCCATGCTGGCTCTCAGCAACAAATGCTTTTATTGTCAAATAGAAAGTGCAAAGGTCCTGAGGGAGAAAAGGACCCACACTAGTAGTCTCTAGTAGGAAAGCCATGAGAACCATAACTAGCATGTTAAATGTAAATAGAGAACACAGCTTAGTTATAAGGGCACGCATAAACTGCCTTGATTCACCTGCATTCCCAGGCAGAGAGAACTCTGTCAGCACTCAGCTGGCAGAGGGCAGTGCCAGCAGCTGTATGAAGCCAATGCTAGTCAAGTGTGAGCTCTTCAAAAGTCAAGTGCTTGAGGATGGTGGTCAGAGAGCCGAAGAATGCATGCACTTCTGACTTCAATGCTAGGGTCTCAAGCACAGCCTTGGGACATTGGCCATCATCTCACTGGACAGCTATGCAAGGTGGAAACTGAGGGCCAGAGGGTGTAAGGAACTAGTTTCAAGGACACACTCAAATGGACACTGGAGTCCATGTATATCACTAGCTGTTTAGTCTTAGAGAACCACATGAAGTTTCCCACCTTGTACGGATGGGAACTAATACACCTTTCCTGATGACACCCTTGAGAAGACAGGTGATTACATGCCAGGCCCTAAGTTGTCTCGACGAGGGGACAAACAGCTGAAGTGGGCACCAACACTTGTCTTGGTTACAGTTTTGGGTTTCCGGGAGACCAAAGCAGTGGGTTCCCAGCTACTCACGTGTCCGGGAAACCTGCCACTGCTAGCTGAGGGGACAACGCAGGGAGTCCACCGCATCCTCAGCCTTTGGTAATTTATGCAGCCTTGGCATCTGTCTGCCAAGCTCATTGTCAATCACTTCTTAGTGTGTTCAGGGCACATAGGTATCTGTCTATGCTGCCCTCTGAGAAGCCAGATAGCACAGCAGACAGAGACACTTCACTGGGGTGAATGGCCTTCATGGAGTTTGGGAAAGACCGGCCATTGGGGAACTGCAGGCTGTGGAGGTCCATTTGAGCTACGCTTGCATGTAATGCTGAAAGGTGATCTGTGGAGGAGTGTCAACAGCTCAGAGGTCAGAGAGGCCCAGCGGGGCCCAGCCATCCCTGGAAGTCTAGAGGTGGCTGTGTCCCTGGGGGATTAACCTCCTCCTTGGCGTGCAAAGGCTCTGCTGGCCCTTGCAGCATGACTTATCTCTGAGAGTCTAGGCTCCTGAGCACCCAGGCCAGCCACACTCATAATGGAGCATACAGAGAACTGCCATTCCTCTTCCTGCATGCAAGCTCTGCTGGCCTCTGTCCAGCCTCTGCAAGGGGAGCAGTTTTCTGTATGGTTAAACTCCCATGCTGGCCTCCCTTACGTCTTCCTGACCACAGTTGGTAGATTGTGGTGGCTTTCCTCTGCCTGTGTCCTTTGAACAGAAAACAAGGCTGCCACCTCCCCGAGAAGGAACAGTAGGCACTTTGTCTCATCCAGAGCCCTTCTTGCACCTCCTGTCCGTCTATTCCTGGGTGACTGCTGTACCCTGGTGTTTCATGGGTTGCTCATGGCCAGGGGAACCATCAGCCTGCAATGTCATCTATCACAAAGTGGCCCATCATCCTATCAAAGGTCCCTGTGGCCTCTCAAATCTAACCAGTGCCCCTGATGAAAATACTCCCCCTGCCAAAGCCAAGGAACCCTCAGAGCATCTCAGTCAAAAGGCACAGCGTGTGTCAATCAACAGTCACTAGCCCCGCCCTATCCCAGCTGTCCTGTCCTCAGCTGTTCCCTGAGGTGAGGACAGGGGCAGGTGCTGCTGACTCATGGCTCTGTCTTTGTAGTCAGAGCAGCATCCACGAGGCCAGAACCACAGGCCTGGATCTTCCTGTTGCCCTGATGCATTTGTGGAGAACCCCGGACAGTGTGCTTCCTAGCTCTGCTTCTTTGTCTACCTCCTCAGAAATCATTTTAATGACCTGCACGGCTTCCAGGGATCATAGGAAGTTCATAGTCCTCAACTCGCCCTTCTTATCAGTGAGACATTAGTTCTCTGCTGTAATTCTTCATGGCCTCAGTTTTCATGACCCCACGATAATTCTGTCAGAGCAGGAATTTGGCTCCCCAGGCACACCTCAGTGTCTCCACTCCAGCCTAGACCTTATCTGCCTAGACTCTCAGAGATAACTCGTGCTGCGAGAACCAGCAGAGCCCTTTTCTGCTACTAGGGAAGGCATAGCACCATTGTCCACTCTGGTGAGACCCCACTGGGACTCTGAAAACTTGTTCTCAATGTCCTGGTATCTTCCTCACCTCCATCCCTAATACCTGCCCGTTTCCCAGAAATAACAAGACAAATAAAGGCAGGAAGACCCTGCACCAGGGGACCAAGGGACAAATACCAAACACAAGAGGACAGTGGCCCAAAGGTCTTGCTAGGCATCCCTGAGGAAAGGACAACCAGGTAACCTTGATCCAAGGAGGGGGTTATTTCCCAGGGACACAGCCACCTCTAGACTTCCAGGGATGCCTGGGCTCTGACCCCTCTGACTTCTGAGCTGTTGGTGAGTGTTCAGAGGTCACCCCACAGGCCTTCCCTGTCTCCAAGAGCACTGTGGCACCCGTGATCTGCTGTGCTGCTGGACATCTGAGGTCCATACCATTGCTCTTGTTTGCCCATCTGGAGATTGCCTTGCACGAGATGTCTCTTCTGCAGTCGCTACATTTTCCTCTCAAATAACCAATGCCTTATTTCATGCAAGATGTGAACATCTTCTTGACCAGCCTCCCGACAACACTGCCAGGTCTCTGGGAAGATGCATCTTTCTTATCCTCTCGACATATATGGAATCAACAGGACAGATGTCAACTGGTGCTCCCTCCTGCTATGAAAGAGCGGGACTTCTTACAGAGCATGAGAAGCCCAGTGCTCCCCTCAGTGCTGTGTGCAGCCGTAGAAAAGGGAGGAGCTCTGATAGGGACTCAGCCTTTAGGAGGAGAAAGGGAGACCAACACAAGGTGTGAATAGGTCCCCTGGTGCAAAGTCCTCTGTGATTGTAGAAGAGAGAGGGTCTCTTTGCCCCAGCCATGGTAAACGGTCTTATGCAGCAGAGGAAACAAGTTGGCTATGTGGATTTTGTTCTGAGGGAATGAGGAGAACATTCCAGATGGAGAAACAGCATGAACTAAGGCATGGGTATAGAGGCGGAGGGCATGCTCAATGGCGTGCTAAGCTTCCATTCAGCCTGGAAACAGGCTTGTCACTGTGGGGTGGGGTTGCAGGCTGAATGTACTCAGCCATGGACAAGGATATTACGCTGACTCACGAATCAGCTCCAGAACAGCTATAGAGGCAGGAAGTTTGCATGATCAGGAGGCAGGAACCAATGAAAAGGCAGGAGGCTCAGGGGGGTGGATGAGCAGAGCACACTTTCTACATAGCATGGGGCAACCTGCAGCCATGGGAAGGAATGAAGGTCAGACACGGGTGGCAACATGTGTGAGCCTGGAGAGTTTTGCACAGTCCAATAAGCCAGACGAACGAGGACATGGACTATCTGACCTCACTTAATACGAGGTATTCAGAATACAGAAATTCACAGAGAAGGATTAGAGGTTACCATAGACTAAGGGTCCAGGGACAAGTGAGTCAGGGGATGGGTGAGGGGGTTCTGGGAGGCGTGAGACACAAGGCAACATTTCAAAACTACAGAAGCACTTGTGCAACCCAGGGGATTCACCCAATGCTGAGGAATTGACATCTATAATGATAAAAATGACCACATTTAAAATGTTTATCCTTATTGTATATGCATGGGCATTTTCCCTCCATGTCTATCTGTGTATAACGTGTACAGTACTCACGGAGGCCAGAGGAGGGTGTAGAAACCTCTGGGACTGGAGCTACAGAGGTTGTGAGCTGCCCTGCTGGCGTTAGGAACCACACCCAGGACCTCTGGAACAGCAGCCAGTGCTCTGAACCACTGGGCCATCTCTCCACCCCCCAAATCACTTGGTTTTAAAACTGTATGAGGAAGCTCCTTTTGAATACAGACTTCTCTCTTTTCCAGAACCTCCTGCACTCTCTCAGCGCACACATTCCCGTCCTGAGTGTTCTGGTGGTGAGACTTGACCCCTAAGGAACCGATGGACATAAGCCATCGTGCGCACTTTCAGTAACTCCGGGAAGTGTTTTGTAAGACTGCAGCTATATGCTGGGAAGACCACACCCACACATCACGTCCCTTGGGGACAGCAGGGAGCTGTGTCCTTTCTTTACCCGCTGCATCACACATTTCCTATAACATCACTGGCCTGTGGAACTCGCTCATTATTCTGCACAGCACAGGGTATGGCTTATTCCCCATTAGCACTTTATAATATTAGAGCATATTATAACATTATAATAATATTATAATATCATATCCAATATTGCTATTAGAAAGCAGGTCATGTGACAGGAAGTGACATGATAAGTCAGATTAACAGGAGTAAAACGATGGCCAATCAACATGTCCAGGCCCTGTCGTTCTTCCATCTTGAATAGATGACAGGAACACCTTTAAACCTGTCTACAGAATGAGTCCTCTGTGTCACTCCATGTGACGTGGTGGTGTATCTCGATGGTTTTTTCTTTATCAAGGGATTAATTTTGATTTTAATATGTGTGTGGGTTTGTGTCCCTGTGTGGTTATGCATGTGAGGGCAGTGCCTGAAGGGGCCAGAAGAGGGCGTCGGACCTCCTGGTGCTGGTATTAGGGGTAGTTATGCTCTGCATGACATTGGAGTTAGAACTGCGCTTGGGTCTTCTGAAAGAGCAGCACATACTCTTAATTACTGAGCCACAGTCCCCCTCCAGTGTGTGTGTGTGTGTGTGTGTGTGTGTGTGTGTGTGTGTGTGTGTGTGTGTGTTTTAAACCACTGTGTGCTGGAGAAGCTGGGTAGTGTGGTCTTATGTGCTTATATCAGAGTGATCACCTGACCCTCATGGTTTAGAAGATGGATTGGGCATCAGCTACTTAAAAGGAAGAAAGGTTCATATTGACCCCCAGTCTCAGAGGTGTGTGCGTGTGTCCATCATTGTGGGGACATTGAGTGAAGCAGGGTTGCTTGTTCACGGAGTCCTGGAAGTAAAGCCCAGGGAGAAATAGTCCCTCAAGGACCTGCAACCCGCTCCCAGTAGCTGCTCCTGTTTCCCACCACAACCTCTGAAAACAGTGCCACCAGCTGGACCCATCCTGGCAATTCAGGAGTCATCCGGGCAGGGGGAGACTTTCAGGGACAAACTACCAGACTCCTCCGAAAATCAGGGCCGTGACAATGTTCTTCGCTTCCCTCGCTGAACGGAGGCAGGAGGAGTGGAGTCTGCGGAGACGAGTATCCCCAGGCTGTGCGGAGTCTCGAGTGCAGAGTCAAACGGTACTTCCGGATCCAGACATCGTTTGATGGGCACTTCAAGGCCCTGCGAAAAGAAAGCAGGGAGTTTCCGGTTGACTTTGATTCTGTCCGGCTCGCTGCTCAGGTAGGCTGCAGGAAGAGGCGAGCACCAGGCTAGATGAAAGCCCAGGTACCCGAAGTTCACTCGGAACTGGAAGACCCAGCTCCTCCAAACCGAGATGTAAGAAACTCTCCTGTGCTCCGGAGTTGGAAATGTCACTCTTTAGAGAGCAGCGTTTCAAGATGACAGCTACGGAGCCGTCTGCTGTCGTGGGCCACTTTTATAGATCTGAATCCATACGGAAGAAGTGGATGGGAGCTGGGCTTGTTACACTTATAACTTGTATCTGGACCCGAGTAGCACCTGCCTTTCAGTAATGTGGATTGGGTAAGGCATATGTTGATGCGACCTTCACCAAGATTACAAGAGAGACGACCACAGAGTTCACTCTCCCCCTTAGCCCACAAGGTCCCCCGGGGAGTTACAGTTTGTGAAAGGGAGACTTCTGACTCTCCTCAGGCAGTTGTGGGGATTAAACAGACAGTGCATGGAGGGCACTGAATGCAAATTTGAATCTCCCTTCTGCTGGAAGTTAGGTAGGTCTAAGATTCTCCTCGAATCAACAGCATTCATACTTTGGGGCTTCCAGGAACATCTGCCTGTCTCGTGTGTGTGTGTGTGTGTGTGTGTGTGTGTGTGTGTGTGTGCGTGCGTGTGTGTGTGTGTGTGTGTGTGTGTGTGCGCGCGCGCGTGTGTGTGTGTGTGTGTGTGTGTGTGTGTGTGTGTGGAGGGGGTTCATAGCACATGTGTGTACATATGTGACTATGCACGTGAAGGCCTGAGGCTGATGCCTGAAGTCCTCAATGGCTCTCCCTCCACCTTATTTATGGAAGCAGGTATCTTAGTAGGACCTAGAGCTCATCTATACAGTCAGTCTCGATAACCAGCTTGCTTCACAGATTCACTGGGTCCTAGTTTGTTTTGTTTGTGTAAAGTCATCATGACCAAAAGCAACTTGGGGATGAAAATCAAGCAATTCAGCTCATAGTTCACCATCAAGGGAAACCAAGGAAGGAACTCAAGGCAAGAAGCTGGGAGGCAGGAACTGAAACAGGGACCCGTAGGAGTCTGTTTACTGGCTCCCTCAGTTACTTTCTTATGCTACCCAGGACCTCCTGCCCATGGGTGGCAACCCCCACACCTCCCCCATCTATTAACAACCAATAAAATGCCCCACAGGTCCGCAGTTAGAAGCAGTTATTGAGTTGAGATTCCCTCTTCCCAGATGTATCAAGGTTTGTGTCACCTTGACCAAAACTGACCAGCACACATCCTCATCTGAGCACTGGAAGTATAGGTGACCTGTCACAAGCTCCTGGGATTGCATCTTTCCTCAAGGCTTAAGATTGGACAGCAAGCACTTTAACCTCTGAGCCATCTCTTCAGCCCCCAAGGCTAAAGGCATCTTAGGGCAGATGCCAGGCATCCAGTGTCAGCTCCACACAGGTCTTCAGATGAGAGCTTTGCACAGGTGTCCCAGGGAGCGGCTGTCCTTGAAACCCTGCCAGGCCAGGTCATTCCCAGGCTGCACAGTGTGGCTGCCAATCTTGGCTTCTCTCCAGTTGTCACAATTGTGACTCCAAGCATCGTGTATCCTGGAAATGAGTCCGATTTGGTTAACTCCATGGAGAGGAAGTTGTTGAACTAAAAGGGATGCAAACAACTGAATACAACATTCTGGACAGAGTTTCCGGGTGGTGGGGGCAGGGGGAAGGTTCCCATAGACACCAGAGCTGAATTATGTCAGGTAAAGTTCACTTCCCCTGGGAAACGTGCGTGCATGTAGGTGCACGTTTGTGTATGCTTGTGAATGTGTGCCTGTGTGTGTATGTGTGCATGTGAACATGTGTGAGAGTGTGTGTGTATGCATGTGTGTGAAGTGTATGTGTGTGTGTGCATGTATGTGTGCCTGTGAGTGTGTGTGTGTGTATGCATGTGTGTGTGTGTAAGAGTATGTATGCATTTGTACGGGAGTGTGTGTGTGTGTGTGTAAGAGTATATGTATGCATTTGTACAGGAGTGTGTGTGTGTAAGAGTATATGTATGCATTTGTGTGTGTGTGTGTGTGTGTGTGTGTGTGTGTGTGTGTGTATTCTAAGCCACTTCTGTTATCTATAAATAAAGCTGGCCTGCGTGAGAACAGAGTAGAAAGGCTCTCCACAGTGCAATGCAGGATGTTGTTTTTATTATTGTCCTGTTTCTTCCCAAACACCAAGGCAGCCTTCTTAACCCCAGCAGAGGTCACTTCTCATTGTTTGAACACCTGCTCTCTTCGAAAAGGAACACGACTTCCCCAAGCCATTGAGAAATCCAGCCTCCCCACCCCCACCCATGTCGGTCTCCCATATTTCACTCCCGATAAATACTTCCGAGTAAATAACACGTGTCCATGAAGTTTCTGCCGGTTTGTTTTGGGGTTCCACGCCCCGTCTCTTGAGATATCATTTTTCACAAGGCTTATAAGAAGACAATGGGCTTGGTACCCACGGCATGGAGCTAATTGCAAACAACAGCTGGCCTGTTCATAAAACAAAAGTGACATGTTTAGTCACCCATGAGACGGGGGAGACAAGGATTACCAACAGCCTAACAACGTAAGCAAGGCGCAGCTGAAGAGGAGAGAAATCAGCTACTTAGCTACTTGGGTTTTTTTTTTTTTTTTTTTTTTTTTTGTCTACCCTGTTAAACCGTCAGGATTTGTAGAAACATCTTAGTTTTAAAGACAGGAGGCTTTAAAGTTTGTTGCTTCACCCCACTGCCCCACTGCTCTACTGCCCCCCTCCCCAGCTCTGGCTTGTTTCATAGGCTGGATTCAGTTTAACTTCAAGTTCAGCATTCCCTAGACCTAGCCTGGACCCAGACCAGGGCAAAGTTGGTGCAAGCCCATATCGCCTGAGGGTTGAGCTTCATCTGTGACACTTTCCCAGCATCTTATGGGCTCAGGTTCCAGATCATGAAGCCTACCTGTGCCGTGGAGGAGTATAAGTAACAAAGGAAAGCCTTCTGGGGATGGCCTGCTTCAGTACCTCAGTTTGTTGTATTGAAGGCTAATCCTT
The DNA here is from genome assembly GCF_021556685.1 of Rattus norvegicus. Classification (NCBI taxonomy): domain Eukaryota; kingdom Metazoa; phylum Chordata; class Mammalia; order Rodentia; family Muridae; genus Rattus; species Rattus norvegicus. The sequence goes on from NC_141542.1 coordinate 105,879,744, forward strand.
CTCACGCCAAAGACATTTCTTTTCTTTTTTTTTTCTTTTTTCTTTTTTTCAGAGCTGGGGACCGAACCCAGGGCCTTGAGCTTGCTAGGCAAGCGCTCTACCATTGAGCTAAATCCTCAACCCCGCCAAAGACATTTCTTTGGCGTCATCTTGACTGTCTCAGAGAGACAGCGTTTCAGAAAACAGCTGGAGAGAGGGCTCAGTGGTTAAGGACACTTGCGGCTGCTCTTGCAAAGGACAGACTTCATTTGCCAGTCCCCACGACAGCTCACAAAAGCCTGTAGCTCCCATTCAGAGGGATCGCATGCCTGGCCAGCACCGCCCTTACATGCACATACCCACACACAGACACATAGGCCTACATGTAATTAAAAACATAAAAATAATCTTACAGAACAAAAGCTCAGTAAAGCTGAGTTCAGGGAGAAATAGCAGTCTGGGCTGCCACGGTGGGGTTCTCTGCACTGCCTAGCTACCTGTGTTCAGAATTCGAAAGTTTTGCCCATGTCCTTATGTAGGATAATTAGTCTGTGATTTTAACAACGGTGTCCTGTCAATTTTATCAGGGTTATGTTGGCTTCGTAAGATGGGATGAGTTCCTTATATTTTCTGAGAATTTACGTAAGGTCAGCGTTGTCTTTATGCTTGACAGAAACCAGGTGGGTCTGGAATTTTCTTTGAGGAAGGTTTTCAGTGAAGAAATGTCGATATAGCTTATAGTACAACGTACGACGTGGCCGAGCTTCCTGTTTCTTGCCGGTCTGTTTTAGCAGGTTGTGTTATGCATCTGACAATTTGATCGTTTCATGTTAAGTCACGGGATTTTTTTTTTTTAATTCAATTGCTCATGATACGTGACACTGTTGCTTCAGTATCTCTAGGCTCTGTGGTGATCACACAGTCTCTTTAATATCAGGGAGCTCTTTGGTGACTCTATACCATCTCTCTAATATCAGTGGGGTGTTAATAATTCCATGTTTATCCCTTTAATGGCTGTAGTGTCTGTGTTGACCACGCCCCCTCTGCCACCTTCGCCATGCCTGCCCGGTAACCACTGCTTTGCTTTTGTCTTTGTTCTGTTCAGTATTTTGGAGGCTTCCCTTGGCTGATTAATTTTCTTATTTATTTCTTGCTGTAGCCATCCGCTGCTGCATAACAGAAGAGTGCCCCTGCCTTGGTATAATTTAAACAACACATTACAGATATTGACCCTGAGTTCTGTGGCCACGAACAGGTACAGCTCAGGTGTCCCTGCCTGAAGATTGCTCACAGGCTGAGGGGTCAAGGGGGTTTGGCTGGCACAACAACACCATCCAACCACCTGATGTGTGTGTGGGGGAGCAGCTTCCAGGCTGACTCACAGGGCTGTCAGCAGGGTGGGGATCCTGACCCCTCAGCTGTTGGCTTCAAGAGTCTGGAGTTCTTTTTTGGCACTGACTGGAAGAAGCTCCCTTTGTTCCAGTCCACAGTGGGGGTGAGGGACTTGCCACAGGCTGGTCGAAGCATGGTGACTAACTCCAGGAGAATGAGCAAGCAGGATGGATCTGGCAGCAGAGGGAGAGGAGAGCCACAGACACCTGGCCACCTCGTCTCCCAGAAGCCAGGAAGTCAGAAGTCACAGCTCTTCTCAACTGCTTTACTCTTCTCTCAAGTTCCACACTTCCTAGTACCCAACCCTCCCACCTCTCCAAACCAAGAAGGTCCCAGATTCTGTCCATTCTATGATTTCTGTGACAGGAATTCAATAGCCACTGAGGAATGAGGCAGAGTTATTAATATTCAGTGTTGGCTATTAATATTTTAATTAGTAATTCCCTTAGTCTTTTAGGTTCTTCCTCATTGATGGATTGTGATTGTATCTTTGCGCAAAATTCTTGACTGATGCTCTCTGCCTCTGAACTGTGTTTTAGCTTCTGCTCTCATCATGTTTTGGCCATGTCTAGACCCAATGATATAAACAGCGTGGCAGCAGGGGCTGTTTAATAATCAAGGCACTTCCCACCTGTAGCTTTGATGGCTTTTCCATACCTGCAGGTGACGGAGCTTAGACAGTGGTCGCACAAGGGGACTGGGTCACAAAACACTGCACTGTAGAATCAGGACTTAGCAATGGGCACTCAAAACCAAACACACATACATTACTCATTTATTTGTGTGTGTGTGTGTGTGTGTGTGTGTGTGTGTGTGTGTGTGTCTGCATTGTGAATGTATGTCTGTGGGCACACACATGCCACAATGTATACCTGGAGGTCAGAGGACAACTTGCAGGGGTTGACTCTGTGTGGGCTCCTTGGGTTGAACTCAGGTTATCAGAGTTGGCTACAAGCACCTTTTAGCAGCTCAGCCATCTTGCCTGTCCTCCACCTTATATTCTGAAGCCAGGTCTTTGGCTGATTCCATAACTCACCATTACAGCTAGGCAGGCTGGCCAGGGGGGTTCAGGGATTCTCCTGCTTCTGCCTCCCTAGCCTTGGGGTGCACACTGCCCCTCGACCAGATCTTCTGGAATTTGAACTAAGGTCTGCATGTGGTCAGCACTTTAGCCATTGGCCCACTTGCTCAGCCCTTAATTCACGCAAGTTTTAGACCTTTCCCCCACCTGTTACTCTTTCAATGCATTTGCCTTCCAGTCTGGTGTTGAACATCAGTCTAGGCACTGGCATGCCCAGGGCTTCCTTTGGGAACTGAGACCATCACCTCTGTTCCTTGAGAAAGACATGAGATGAACAATGGGAAATGAGAGAACCCCAAGACCAGAAGACAGGAGGACAAGTGTATAGGACCATCTACTGTGTATGTGCGTGTGCAAGTATGTATACATAGCTAACACACACACACACACACACACACACACACACACACCATCTCCCCATTTCTGTGAGTGGCTAGTCACTCATACCTTCTGGTTCTCAGAGAGACTGCGATGACCTCAAAGATCCCGATACAAGGGTCTGGTTGGGTCTTTTCACACTCTCTGCTATGGCCTCTTGGGCTGAACTTAAGCACCATCCAGGCCATGTCCCTTCTGAAAGCTCTGGATCCCTTTGTGAGCATGCTTTGATGATTGACAGGGGGCATCTATGGGCTCCTCAATGCTGTCATTGGCTTTCTAGTCAGGCATCCTTACCCAGCATGCCAGTTTACTTCTCCAAAGCTGCTTGAACCCTTGGCACTCAGCTGGAGTTTCCTCCAAGGAATGACCGTCTCATCCCCTAGCCATAATCAGAGGCAAGCCCAATTTGGGGTATGACACATCTTCTGACAGGAACAAGTAGGGTAAGCACCCATTAGCACAGCAAAGCCTGTTAGCCTAGCCCTCTGAGAACTGGTGAGAGGCTGTAGCTCAGAGCATAAAATAAATATCTGTGGTGGGCAGCATCCATCTTGTGGGTGAAGGGATTATTACTGGTATGCTGACCTGGTATGAATTTGTACAGAGTTAAGAGATGTTATTGATGGTGCTTCTCATTCCTCAGGCTCTGAGAGCCACACCTGGTACTGACATGTAAACACACCAGGCCTGTGTTCAATAACCGTGGTTAGACCCTGAACTCCCCCCTGTTTAGGGCTTTAGACACTGCACTTAAGACTGACCTGGCACTGCGAATTCCAGTCATCCAGAGAGCTCGAGATGTCAAGCTGTTCATCACACCAGAGCTGGTTCTTATCTTCTCTGTGTAAGATTAACCAAGACAAGCCCCAGGGCTCCACGTGGACCTGTCCCCACCCTGAAGCCTTCTGCCTGGAGAATAGAATTCCAGCGCCATTTCTCTCTGACCTAGCTGAGACCTGGTACCTCAAGGAGGGCTATGGCTGAGCTCTACCCACTTCACAACTTTCATTGGGAGACTGGCCTCAGATCACACATCCCTCATCTCTAGGTGACCTTCAAAGGCATCCCCACTCTTCAATGATCCCCACTCTTCCTGGCCTAAGTTCTTCCTCAGCTAAATTCTAGCGTAGTTGTTTATGGTTTTAGGTTGTAAACATCAGTGGAAAAAACAGCTTGAGTTGACTAGCTGTTTATTGGCTAGCAGTCCCTAAAAGTATGGGCTGATGAATCATCTGAACTGGGTACAGGCTTTGCTGTCTTCTCTCTGTTGGCATCTCACTCAGTGTCTGTCCAGCCTATCTCCAGTCAGCCACCTCCAGCCCCAAGTCTGACAGTGTAAGACTAGTTACAGGGCCTATAGGTGTTCCTTCCCCGCCTACATCCCTCTCTTTCTAATCAGAGAAGGGGAAACCCCTCATGAATATCAACCCACCTTGGCATATCAAGTTGTAGTAGGAGTGGGAGCATTTTCTTCTAATGAGGCTAGACAAGGCCATCCGGTTAGGGAAAAGGGATCCTAAGGCAGGCAACGGTGACAGAGACAGGGCCTGGGCCTGCTGTTAAAGGTGTAACATGAGGATCAAACAGTTTTCTTAGCATCAATGGCTACGAAACACCAGTCAGGGCTGAAAACCACTGAAGATGCTCTGCCAATCAACTAGGCAAACAAATATCTTTTTTTTTTCTTTTCCAGGTGTTTATGTCAGGCATTCTATCATGGTGACTAAAAGCTAACACAAGAGCTAAAATATATCGCTACAGTCCAAGGTCAGGGCTCCAGACGATCTGGGACAAGAAGCAGGTGTCTGCTGCAGACCTCACTCTCCGCAGCTGTGAGCCTCAAACTCAGCTTCATAATGGGCCTGTGGGTGTCTTCTCTACGACAGACCTCAAATCAAAAGCCCCAACCCTCTCCTTCCATTGCTTAGCACCAGTAGTCTTGACACAGATTGTTAAAGAAACATGTGAAGTTGTAAGAAAGGAGAAAGTCATGTGCCAAGTTTAAACTGCTAATCATATTTAAACAAGGTAAGATTTTTAAAAATTACGTGTGTGTGTGTGTGTGTGTGTGTGTGTGTGTAAGGTGTGCACAAGTGAATGTATCAATGCCACTGAGTGCATGTGGAGGTCAGAGGACAACTTTGTGAAGTTGGTCTCTCCCTCCATCTTTATCTGGACACCAGGCACTGAGCTCAGGCCCTTGGGCTTGCACAGTGAGTGAGCTGTGAGCCCAGGGACAGTGCTTTTGATCCATCCCCCTCTAGAGACATTGTTGTTTTGACTCAGAAATGCCCCGTTGGTCCATTTTCCCCGAGACTGTCTTCTGAAGAATTTCTATTTGATGGGATATTTATTGATCTTCAATACTGAATATTGAGTTAAACCCCTATATCAGAAATGGAGGGAGCCTGGCTTTTTCATAAGACCAAATAGAATGAGTGAATAAAAACTAGGCTAGAAAGCAGGAACAATACTGCACAGAAAGTTCTGGTACCTTTATAGAGGAAGATAGTGTAACCACACTGTTAGTGTGAGTCTCAGTCTCTGAAATCCCTCTATCTTATAAGAATGAACTCATTCCAGGAACGCTGGATCAGACTTCTTGTAGACCAGGTAAAATGCACCTATGTAACACAGGCCATGGGGATGAGGCCCTTGGTGGCCCACCAAGTCAGGCTTGGAAAGATCTCATAGTAAATGGCCTAGAGAGACAGCCCAGCCTCTAAAGCGCTCGCCCAGCAAGCAAGAGGATCCTCAGGAAGCACATGAGAGTGTTGGTGTGGTGTGCACACTTGTAAAACCCACCAGAGATAAGTGGATCCCTCGGGCCAGCTGCCAGTCTGTCTATCCTCATTTGTGAACTCTAGATTGAGGCTAGAGACCCGCTCTTAGAAAAGATTAATTGACTAAAATAAATAACAAGGTGGTTGATACCTGAGGAATTCCACCAAAGGTTAGCCTCTGGCCTCCACACTTAAGCACATCCAGCCGCACACTCAACACACATACACACACACACACACACACACACACACGCTCACTCACACATACACACACATGCTCAATCACACACACACACATGCTCATTCACACACACACACACACATGCTCAATCACACATACATACACACACATACACACACTCAACACACACACACACGCTCACTCACACATACACACACACATGCTCACACACACACACACGCTCACTCACACATACACACACACATGCTCAATCACACATACATACACACACATACACACACTCACTCACACATACACACACACACGCTCACTCACACATACACACACACATGCTCAATCACACATACATACACACACATACACACACTCAACACACACACACACGCTCACTCACACATACACACACATGCTCACACACACACACGCTCACTCACACATACACACACATGCTCAATCACACATACATACACACACATACACACACTCACTCACACATACACACACACACGCTCACTCACACATACACACACATGCTCAATCACACACACGCTCACTCACACATACACACACACATGCTCAATCACACATACATACACACACATACACACACTCACTCACACATACACACACACATACACACACATGCTCACTCACACACACACACACGCTCACTCACACATACACACACACATGCTCAGTCACACATACATACACACACATACACACACTCACTCACACATACACACACATACACACACTCACTCACACGTACACATATACATGCTCAATCACACATACACACACACATACACACACATGCTCAATCACACACACGCTCACTCACACATACACACACATGCTCAATCACACATACATACACACACATACACACACTCACTCACACATACACACACACACACACGCTCACTCACACATACACACACATGCTCAATCACACATACATACACACATACACACACTCACTCACACATACACACACATACACACACTCACTCACACATACACACACTCACTCACACATACACATACACACACACACACTCACACACACACACACTCATTAATAAAGAACCATGCTATGTCAACATCTAGATAAATTGATAAGAAACTCACATATAGGAAGAACCTATGGATGGGTAGAATTACTAGTAAACATTTCCACAGGAATAAATTCAATTATTAAATTGACTCACCCAGAGAGTCAGGAGATGTAATTAATCCCCTCAGGGGAAATGATCAAGGATATTCACCTCTGGGATTTGTCCTGAAGGGAGCAACCTGTCTGTGTAAACTTGTTTTCAGGAAGAACGTGGCATCGAATGTTATTAGAACATCGTTGGCAGGGAACTGCAGACGAGCATCCAGAAAGCTGATCCGCTCAGGCCTGAGCAGCGTCTGGGGTGTGGGGCACCCCAGACATCTCACATATAAAGGGGAGCAGAGTGGGCAGCAGGGCTGGCCTTTCCTTGTCTTCATGTGTAGACTCTGATCCACTCTTAAGGGGCCACACCCATAAACAGGGTAATGACAGCTCATCTGAAGAGGGACACAGTCATCAGAAAACCCACAGGGAGCCATGGAGGACATGAAGATACCAGATGGGGAAGTGAATTATCTTCCAACACAGAGACACACGCACACACTCACACACATGTACACATTCACACAGAAACACACACAGACATCAACACAGAGACATCAACACACAGACACACAGAGACACACACACAAAAACACAGAGAGAGACATATATACAGAAAGAGACACACACGCAGACACAACACACAGACATACACACACACAGACACACACATAACAGACACACAGAAAGAGACACACACAGAGACACAAACACACAGACATAGACACACAGAGACACACACAAATACACAGATACACACACACAGACACACACACAGACATATATACACATACACACACACAGAGGCACACAAATACACAGACATACACATACACACACAGACATATACAGGGAGACATATGCATACACAGAAATAAACACACACATACACAAACATACATATACATACACATACACTCATACACACTCACTCACATAGACATACATACATGGACACACAGACATACACAGACACAGACATACAGAAATAAAAACACAGACATACAATACATGCACACACACAAAGAGAGCCACACACATACACAGACATATACACACAGACATACATTTACAGACACACACACTCACATAGACATACATACAAGGACACATGGACACACAGACACACAGAGAGACACACACATATACACATACATAAACACACAGACATACATTTATAGAGAGACATGAACATACACAGACATACACATACACACAGACACATACACAGACACACACAGAAACACAAACACAGACAGACAGACAGACACACACACACTTTTCTACAAGGCGGAAGCAGGAAGGTAGCCCACCTAGATCAATTCCAAAGTTAAAAATACTACTTTTTTCCCCAATTCATCCATCTCTCATGACATAGATGATGGTAATTTCATAAACACCTAGCATGTGTAACAGTTCAGACAATTAAGTACCTCTGTACTTCTTAGTGTTTGTCAACCTGACACAAATTAGAGTCATCTGGGAAGAAGGAGCCTCAATTGAAGAATTGCTTCCATCAGACTGACCTGTGAGCAAGACTGAGGGCAGCTTTTGTATTAATTATGAATGTGGGAGGGACTAGCCCACTGTGGGTGGTGCTATCCTGTGCTGGTTGGTGATCCTGGGTTGTATAAGAAAGCAGGCCAGGCAAGCCATGGTGACGAGGCTAGTAAACAGCCTTCTTCCAAGGTCTGTACTTCAGGTTCTGCATCTGTGCTCCTGCTTGAGTTTCTGCCTGAATTTCCTGGATGATGAACTATAACCTGTAAGCCAAATAAACCCTTTCGTCCCCCAGGGTGCTTTTAGTCACTGTTTTTCACAGTAGAAAGCAGATTAAAACAGCTGACCTGTCTTCAGCACTCACCACTGTCTTAGTCAGGGTTTCTATTGCTGCAATGAAACACCATGGCCAAAAAGCAAGTTGAGGAGGAGGAAAGGGTTTGTTTGGCTTACACTTCCAGATCATAGTCCACATTGGAGGAAGTCAGGGCAGGAACTCAAGCAGGGCTAGAACCTGGAGGCAGGAGCTGATGCAGAGATCATAGAGCATGGAGGGTGCTTGTCTTAGAGTTTTACTGCTAAGAACAGACGCCATGACCAAGACATTATGAGGACAATATATAACTGGGGCTGGCTTACAGGTTCAGGTTCAGTCCATTATCATCAAGGCAGGAGCATGGCAGCATCCAGGCAGGCCTGGTGCAGGAGGAGCTGAGAGTTCTTCATCTAAAGGCCAGCAGGAGAAGACTGGCTTCCAGACAGCTAGGATGAGGGTCCACTCTCACAGTGACACACCTACTCCAAAAAGGCAACACCTATTCCAAGAAGGCTACACCTCCAAATAGTGCCACTCTCTGGGCCAAGGGTATGTAAGCCACCACAGTGCTGCTTTCTTCCCATGGCTTTCTTCCCATGGCTTGCTCAGCCTGCTTTCTTACAGAACCCAGGTGCCCAGGGATGGCTGGGCCCTCATGATCACTAATTGAGAAAATGCCTTACAGCTGGATCTCATGGAGGTATTTCCTCAACGGAGGCGCCTTTCTCTCTGAGGACTCTTGTGTTTAGTTGACGCAAAACCAGCTAGTACAACCACTTTGATGTGCTGGGCATTTTGAGTTTTTGTTGATGGTCATTCAACTATGTCATAGGTACATTTGCCTTACAATGCTAAGGAATAGCAAGGGGTGCTTCCCCACTTTAGCTGGGTCTGGAACCTCTTCTTGAATTGCTGTATGACCTTCCTAGCCGACAAGGACCACTATTCCATCCTGTTCTAAAAGGTTGACTTTCTGGTTTCTACAGAATAATAGAATTCTATCTTCTTCATGCATGAGTAGTACTCCATTATGCAAATATACCACATTCTCATTATTAATCCATCCAGGATTTGTCCGTTGCCTCTTATACAATTTGATGTCTCCTGCGTGTCTACGGGGCACATGTCTGCACCCCAGCTCTGGCTGTGCAGTTACCTATCACTCAGGTAGGTTGGGGTGGGGGGCAGTGGTGATGGAGTACTGTACCCAGGCTGAGATTATAAGGGTTGGCACTGCAAGTCCTGCATGCCCTCTTATCATGTTGCCTCCACTACTAGCATCATCATCTCCTTTCTGAAGGGGGAGAACTCTTCTCTGCGCCCTAGTCTGTTGGTGAGCTCTTTAGCATGGCTAACTCCAACTTCTAGCCACCAGCACAGCCTGGTTCGCTCTTACACCCTAAAGCAGGAAGGAGCTGATGTTTGACACCAACAGAACAGGGACCACTGGCAAACCGACTTCCTGCCTCAGTTCCCGTCCTATTGCTGTGATGAAGCCCCATCGCCAAGGCCACTTGTAGAAGGAAGGGTTTATTTGGACTATTGTTCCCGGGGATGAGAGTCCATCTACACCATGTTACGGAACAGGGTAGTAGGAATAGCTGAGAATTCGCATTTCAAATGTCAGGCAGGAAACAGAACAAGAATTTGAAACCATGAGAGTCTTTAAATGCTTGAAGCTCACCCCCAGTGACAAACTTGCTCCAGGATGCCTGCACCTCCTAAACCTTCAAATAAAGTCACCAACTACTAGGGACCAAGTGTTAAAATGCACTAGTCTCTGGTGGAGCATTTCTTATTCCAACAATCACACCGTCATCTTGTCTACTGACACTCTTGTCTCAGAGCTCACCAGCCGAGTGCTCTGAGACACTATGCATGAATTGAGTACATATGTGCAGTCAACCCATTGGATACTGTCTACTTCCTATGAGGAGAACATATATATATATATATATATATATATATATATATACACAGACACACACACATATATATACATATATACATATAGTCATATATACATACATATACATCATATACATATACACATACACATATATATCACATATATAAACACATACATATATATACACATATACATATATTTGCATACACACATATATATCCATACACCACATCTCTCTCTCTCTCTCTCTCTCTCCATACATATATACATATATATGCTGGTCCATATAGCTGCTGATCTTGTAAGTCATGTAGTTCCAACCCTGTGTGGAGCACTGTGGGGTCTGCCTCTAGGAATCCTCGGTCAGAAGAAAAGGGAGCAAGCATTCTAGCATATTCTGTGTTCTGATCAAGCACAGAATGGCGCCTCTTGCTCTTCTGCTCTGTCTGGGAGCGTCTGTGCCTATGGGCCAAGTAGGTATCATAGGCAATGAATCCAAGTTCCTTCAGGAATCTGGAGTGAAAGGTGAGCTAGGTGGTCAAGTGGCGGAGTTCAAGGAGGGGGTCTGTGACCTGCCTTAGGGCCTGAGTCACACCTGCGGTGTGTGCTGGGCTCAGGGTCCAGCTGTCCCTCTGAGAATTCATGGACTTGAGTGGGACAGCTGTGTCTTTTATCTAGAGGACAGGACACAGGTGACTTTTAGCTTCTGGATTTCTGCCCCTGTGATCCGGCTCTGGAGGGCTGTACTAGGACTGGGAGTCTAGAAAATGAGGTCACTTGGCCTGTCTGAGACTCAGTCTGTCACCTGTGAAATGGGAACAATATTCTCTTTCTTTCCTGCCTCTTGGGCATTGTGTGGTGGTAACAAATAGGGATGATGGTCTGCTGGTGGAAGCGCTTTACAGTTTTTAAATCCTGTGCCACAGTGAAGTCAGGCTCTGGGTTGAAGGCACACAAGGAGGGACATGCATTGCGGAGTTGTTGCAATGCCTGCCTCTATGGTTCTGGAAGGCCTGATGTGCATCCTGTATCCTGCCACATGTAGCATTATTGCTATTCTGCTGTGGTCCCCAAGCTGGCCACTTTTAACATCTTCTCTCACAGGACTCAGAGCCACGGGGTTCCTTCTATAAGAGGCAAAGTGGATGCAGGAGTTTGGTGACCCATTGCTGGCTCCAAATCTCTTGCCAAAGCTTAGGTCACACATGGCAGTCCCTGGTCATGAATCATGGAACCACAAACTTCACCATCCAAGTCTTAGGGTAGACAGAAAAAAAAATAGCATAGGGGTCAAAGGTCAGTCAACCAGTGCTAAGTCTGAGGGCCAGTGAATGACACAGTCATAACTGTCAGTGAGGTTGGCTTTGCATAGACCAAGTTGGTTAACCTGAATGACCAGAGAGGGCAGTGTCTGAGCCTGTCGCTCTAAATGCCCCTTGGCTATCTGTACTCTCTTCTAGATAGTAGGTTTGTAACTTTAGGGTGGTGTCTTCACAGCATCTGCAGCAAATATTTTTAACCCTGCTCCTGCTGGGCCATTTCGAGGCACATTCCAATTCACAGCCCAGAGCCCACCCTAGGACAGACAGTAGCACAGCCAGCCCTCCCCAAAGTTCACAGCCATGAGCTCTGGCCTGGCTTTTCCTTCCGTTCTCTTTCTGTTGCTGTTCCTTAATGGGTCAACATTAGTAATTTTCTGCAGAGACCAGAGGGAGGGGCCATGCATAATAGTTCAAAGCGCTCATCTCCCTTCTCCCGTTCCTCGCTTTCCCACAGACGTGTAACTTCCCCCTCCAGCTTAGTCTCACTTCCATTCTAGTGTGTGTTCACGCCCCCTCACGCACCCTGAGTGCTCCTGCAGTGCATCCAGCTTTCTCACTCTCTCAGCACCTCTTTCTCCCCCTCCGACAGGTCGGGAACTAAAAATAGCCTTCTAAGAAAGCGTTGTTGCCAACAGGCAGTTCTCTGAGAAGAATCAAGCTTTTGAAAATCATTCCTCTGGAAAACTCTTAACAGGTTTTGAGTTAAAGACTTCTTTGTTTGTTTCTCCTCCTGGGTGTGAAAATCAATATAAACAGAACAGGTCTCCCTTTTGCTAGTGCAAGGGGGCCTGGTCCCGGGGCGCGCCGTCACATCTGGACTTCACTTCTTAGGAATTTTTTAAAGGTCATTGGCGGATCTAACTTGATTCACTGTGGTTAAGCCTGTCAGGGAGGGTAGCTGGCTCTTTGGATATCTCCAGAAGGGGTACACAGAGCATCAGGTTACCAACACGAAAGGCAGCAGGGTGGTATTTTTCCAATGTGAAACTGCAGAAAATACTGTGGTCACAAGGGCCCACCCGAGCTTGAGATTCAGCTCTGCATCCATGGTGGGGAGGGGGAAGCTGTGTGCCCTTCCTGGGTGCAGGCCACCATCACAGCCTTTGAGGGGACAGCGAGATGGAGTGGACCCTTTGAGAAACCTTGGGCAAGGACACCAAGTGTGAGGTGTGTGAGGGAGTTGGTTGGATACTGACTTGCGGAAGCAAGCACCACACCACGGAATGAACAGCAGGAGAAATCCGACGGTGTGAGAATGATTCTTACCACCTTGGGCAGACAAGCTCATGCCCAGCCTTTCCGACCCATTCCTGCTCTGAGGTAGGGAGGCCAGGGTTGGTCGGATGCTCAGGAAGAGGAGCACAGAGCTCGCCCACATTGACTGGCTTTCTCTTCCATACAGCAAGCATCTTGACTCCTAAGCCATCACCCTACTCCCACTTTCTCTTTCTCTGACAGACTTACTGGCTTGGAACTCAACCATTGGGCTAGGCTGGCTGATCCCAGTGTCCTGTGTGTCTCACCTTCTCAGTGTTTAGGTTACAAGCAAACATTTTTACCTATCTCTGGGGGATTAAACTCGCATCCCTGTGCCTTCACGGCATGCCAGCACATCACCAACTGAACTATCTCTCAGGCTCCTGTTTCTATAAGTTTTGATGTCAAAGTTTTTTATTTTTTCTTTTGGACAGTGTGTCAGACTCTGGAGTCAGCCCTGCTCTGTTGGTGATGGTCTGTCTCTGTGGCATTAAGTACCACAGAGTCTTCTGCAGCCTTAGAGGAGCCCATTAAATCACAGGTGCCGGTCACAGAAGACGACTTAACTCTGACAGAATCCAAGTTAAGAGCCCAGGAAACAGGTCCATGCAGTTCCTTACTGGTGTCTCTCCGTCCACATCTGTACGTTTATTGAGTGCCCCATCCCCACCCCACAGCCTGCATCTGTCTGCCACTCTATTGGCCATGACCACTTTTAGCCTTTCTCTGGAAAGCACTGCTTATCATTTCGCCATACGCCATGTCTACCATAGGAGTGAGAAGGGTGTACATTTCCCTCTTCCTCTCTGAAATGACTTTGTTTTTCACATTATAAGGAGCAACAATTGAAAGGACTTTTTAAATCATCGTTTTGCACTTTGAACTTTTAAGCCTCCATGAAGTCTTCCTCTACGTTTCCCACTAAAATGCTATCCTGACAGACAAATGGAGGGTTACCTATCAACATCAGTGGCTTGCCGTCTTTTCCTCTCCCACAAAGCATGCTGCAAGTGACACCTCCTTTGTGCAACACCTTCCCACAATTCCCCTCAGATTTCCGAGCCAGTCTGTGAAGCAGCTCCATGCTGGTGTGTCAGATTCATTGAAACCCTGTTGCAGGAGAGGGCTTGTAATGGTTTCTCCATTTTTTCTTGTGTGTGTGTGTGTGTGTGTGTGTGTGTGTGTGTGTGTGTGTGTGTGTGTGTAGGGGGGGTATCTTGTATATGCATGATACTTCTTAGCTTTTGTTGATATTTTCCAAGTGTATGAAAACATGTGTCTACAGCCGTGTGTGCAAGCAAGTGACGCCATCCTGTTTTCCTCTTCTACTTTATTTACTGAGGCAGGATCCCTCAGTCAAACCCAAAGCTTACCAATCCGGCTAGTCTTTGCTAGCTGTCCGATTCTGGGGATCTCTTGTCTCCACCTTCTCATGTTGCTTGTAAGTGGGCTGCCACTCCTACCTAGAGTTTATGTTGGTTCTGGGGACTCAAAGTCAGCTCCTCACGCTTGCAGGGCAAAGCTCTCTGGCCACTGATCAAGATCTTCTGCTTTCAGCTTGCTTTTAAGTAATCAGATTTTTGGTGTTTGCATTGGTGACGTCACATCACCAGGACTATCCCTGACAGAAACAGGGTAAGGAAGGCAGCAAGGGCGTGACCTGGTGGTGGGAGTGGTTCACAGTTGTGGCAGAGGGAACATGAAGCATCTGGTTATGTCATGTTGACACAGGAGGCAGAGGGTTTGGGATGGAATCCATAAGATCCTCCTGATTATCTCAGGGTAGGCTCCGTCTCCTGAAGTTCCTTCTACTTTCTGAAATCACTCTCTGCTGGGGGTCAAGTGTTCGTACGTTGAGACCACAGCTCTATGTGGTACTTGGCTGAGCACAACCGTTTGCTGTACCCCGGCCCTCAGTAGAGATCTGGTGCCCTGTGTCGTAAGACTCAACACAGCAGTACGTATACAGAAGGTGCTTCATGCTTGCAGGGAGAATGCACATGTAAGTGATGAGACAGTCTTCGGTACTTCCTGGTGATTCGAATTTAGGGTCCAACATGCGGCTTGCTTGTGATAGTTTGAAAGAGTGGGCAGTGCTTATCTCTTCCCATTTCAAGCCAGTGAGATTACGGTTTCTAACTTGAGGTCAGCCATGGCAGAAGCATTTACACCACAGGACTGGGTAAGACTTGCAAATTCAGGATCTCCTACCTTTAGCCCTGAGGAATGGTCATTAAGTCCTTGCCAATAAATGGAACACATCGTGTACAACCTTGGAGAGTTTCTATGGGATGCTATCACTGTGGATGGGTCAAAGACCTGTCCGGCCCAATAAGTTTATTTTGGGGTGGGACATCTTCCTTTCAGGGACAGACATATATGAATACACTGTGCTTATTTTTAACACCAGGATGGAATTAAGCCCAACTTTTCAGCTTGTAAATAGAGAGGACCCTACTGGGGACAGGGCATAGTCAGTACATAGGGCCTGCAGTATCTGCTCTGGGCTGCGTGTCCCTCCCTATGGCTTCTTTTGTCCCCCTCCTATATTCATTCTAGCAAGGTGGGAAGGCTGCCCTGTTTCCAGGATGCCTGGTCCCCTTATGAAGAGTGAAGCTCAGAGCCTTAAAAAAAAAAAAAAAAAAAAAAAAAAAAAAAAAAAAAAAACTTGGCAAGGCTCCCAATTCACTTCAGCAGAAGAGTTATCCCCAGGCCCCGGACTGTCTCTTGGGTCTGTTAACTGCAGCAGACCAGATTGGCAGGGAGAACCTTACAGTCTTATGTGCACGTGTTTGGGGTTAGGCAGGAATGGGGTGGGCTCAGTTCTGAACAGTGTGGCCGTGTTGCTGAAGACGTGGCATTTCAGTTTGCATTAAGGCTCTGTGAGGCTAAAGAGTATATGGCATTTTTTTATAAACAGTGTAAGCCCGAAGAAAAACCCAATCTATCCTGGACTTCACATCTATATAAGAAGCCAGTGTGGAATTTCCCCCATCATTTGGAGAACATTCCACAGCCCTGATGCAGGAGGTCATTGCCTGTTCCCTTGAGACTCTTCAGTTGTGCATTAGAGATGATTTGTCTAGAACCCGCTGCACACAGACCCCGGGATAGGCTTTAGGGTTGCAGGGAGAGAGCTCCTTTGTTGTTTTGCTTTATTTCATTTAAATTTATGTTTTATATGTGTGTGCCTCTTTGTGTGTGTGCATGCATGATTGCTTTTGGATGGGCACGTATGCGCACAGGTGCACATGTGTGTGTTTGTGGGTTACAGGTGCATGTGGATGACGTCGATGCTGTATGTCTTCCTTGGCCCTTCTCTGTCTTATATTTGTAAGCAGAGTCTCTCACTTGAACCCAGACCTCACCGATGTAACTCGTCTGGCTGGCCAGCTTGTTCTAAGGAGCCCTCTCTATGTCTCCTTCACGCTGGAGGCAGCACGAATGAAGGTACTGAGGATCGAACTCTGGTCCTTCCGTTTTATGCAGAA
Source organism: Rattus norvegicus (assembly GCF_021556685.1). Lineage (NCBI taxonomy): Eukaryota > Metazoa > Chordata > Mammalia > Rodentia > Muridae > Rattus > Rattus norvegicus. Next base: position 105,896,519 of record NC_141542.1, read on the forward strand.
CATGATTTACCTCCTGAGCCACGTCAGCATAGCTCTCAGGCTTTTGTTTGTATGTGTGTTTGTTTATTTGAGGAAGGCTCTCACTATGTGGCTTAGCCTGGCCTTGAACTCATGATTCTCCTGCCCCAAACTCCCAAGGCTAAGATTACAAGCATGCATCACCAAGCATGATGGGATACAGTCCTTCAGAACTACAAACCACCTGTGGGACACAATGAGGTAACACACTCCTTTTTTTTCTTTTGTTGGATATTTTTTATTTACATTTCAAATGTTATTGCCTTTCCTGGTTTCCCGGACATAAGCCCCCATCCCATCACCCTCCCCTTCTTCTATAGAGGTAAGGCACTCTTAATTTAGTGTGACAAGTTCTTTGCTGGATCTAAATGGAAACCTTCCTGGGTCAGGTGCTGTTTGGAGCACAAAGGTTGAGAGGGAATGACTCGGGCAGAAGAGAAAGAGCCCGTGCTCCCCCCAGAGGGGGAGAAGGAGCACCAAGAGCCTCAGACCTCTTGGGACCTACTGGAGAGTGTGGCGCTCAGTGTCAGGCAAGCCTCCTGGGGATTCAGGGCCCTTCTTTGGGTCCTGGAATGTGTCATTAGTGTGGAAGGACTCTGTGCGGCATGGACTGATATCTAAGACAATGGAAGTGTATTCCAAAGTGGAGCTCGAGGCCACTGTACAGGAGGTGGTGGGAGCCAAGCAACTCCAGTGTCTCCCAATTTTTCATGGGCAGTGAACTTGTGGAGAAAACAGACTTAGGAGAGTTAGGAAAGGGCTGAGTCCCGGTCCCTCTCCTACTCCTAGGGCTGTGGATAGGTAAATGCAGATAAAGGTGGGAGGGAGTGGGGGGAAGAGGGAACATGCCCTCTGGAGCAGGTGCATACCCTGTGGTGCATGGTTTGGGCCGGCAAGGAGGTGGAGTGCCAAGGGACTGGCATATATAGATTGTTTGTTTTTTTGTGACAGGGCTATAACCCAAGCTGGCCTAGAGCTTACCACATAGCCCTGGACAGTGGTTTTTAACCTTCTTAATGCTGTGACCCCTTAATACAGTTCTTCATGTTGTGGTGATCCCCAACCACACAATTATTTTCACTGATACTTCATAACTGTCAGTTTGCTATGGCTGTGCATCATAATGTAAATGTCTGCACATTACATTATGATGTAATGCAGATGGTCTTAGGCGACCCCTGTGAAAGGGTCATTTGATTCCCAAAAGGGTTTCAACCCCCAGGTTGAGAACTGGAGGCCTAGGGCAACCGTCCTGCTTTCTCCAGCCTCTTAAGAGCTGTGGTTCTAGGCATGAGTCATTACAGTTGGCTGACAGGGCAGATCTTGATCGAGCTACCACCCCTCGCATGGTCAATTTGTTTTTTTAACTGGCAAAGAATAAAAACATTGTCCGTACTTGAGGAGTGCCACGTGATGTTCGAAAGCATGTGTATGCCACATAGTCCTCATTCAGGTTCAGCACACCCATCTGTTCACACAGTTGTTTCTTTTTGTAGTGTAAACACTGGACGTCTCCATTACTGGCATAGGCACTTTGATCAGCTGACATCGAGGAAGAATGGTGGTGTGTGTGACTTGCCTCTCTGTGTGAACTTGACACAAGCTCGGGACATCTAGGAAGAGGGAATCTCTAATGACGAGTTGTTGCCTCCATCAGACTGGCCTGTAGGCAAGTCTATGGGGGCATTTTCTTGATTCATGACAGCTGTGGGAAAGGGAGGAGCTTAACTGCTTAACCCACTGTGGAGTGGGCCACCCCTGGGCAGGTGGCCCTGGCTTGTATAAGAAAGTAGGGTGTGGTGGTTTGAATATGCTTGGCCCAGGGAGTGGTACTTTTAGGAGGTGTGGCCTTGTTGGAAAAACTGTGTCACTGTGGGGGTGGGCTTTGAGCTTTGAGAGACCTTCCTCCTAGCTTGTCTGGAAGTCAGTTTGTTCTGGCTTCCTTTGAATGAAGATGTACAGCAATCACCTCTTCCAGAACCATGCCTGCCTGGATGCTGCCATGCTCCCACCTTGACGATAATGGACTGACCTCTGAACCTGTAAGCAAGCCCCAATTAAATGTTGTCCTTGTAGGAGTTGCCTTGGTCATGGTGTCTCTTCATGGAAATAGAAACCCTAACTAAGACACAGGCTGAGCAAGCACTGGAGAGCAAGCCAGTGAACTGTTCCTTCTGTGGTCTCTGCTTCATTTCCTGTCTCCAGGTTCTTGCCTTGCATTCTCACCCTGATTTACCTCAGTGGTGAATGGTGATGTGGACACATAAGCCACATAAACCCATTCCTCCACAGGTTGGCTTTGGTCATGGGGTTTATCATAGTCAGAGAGAGCAAACTAGGAGAGATGGTGAAATGTGTCGGGGCAGAAAATGCAACTCCCAGCACAGATATGAAAGGTCCCAAACAGAACTGCCACAGAATCAAACTCACTGATTAACCTTCTTCATTGTAGTGGCTACAGATATCTACATACCTGTGTGCAATGGGTATGACCCAAGGTCCAGAGGGTTTTTGCTCGTGTTTCACACGGGGCTACACATGTAGCAACCTTTTATGGCAAGAAACTACCTGGGGAAGTGGACTGGGCTGCCCGAGAAAGCCTGGCTCTGAAGTGAATCTCTGAGTTGGATGGTTGAGACCAGAGAAAGATTTGGAGGACAGTTGACGTGAACGGATTCTGAGTGGATATTGAATGTGAAGGGCCAAGGAGGGCAGTGACTTCTGGGTCCTGCATGAGCAGGTAGGGGACTGTGGCCATACTGAGCTGTAGGAACAAAACACAGAGTAGAGTATAGGGACAAGACAACCAGCTCAGTGCAGAATCTGAAGCCCACTGAAGTATATAGAATAGATTATTGGATGGGAAGAAGAGAATTAGAAGAAAGTAGGGGCTCAAGGGATAGGTAATTATTATTTTTTTCTTTTTTTCAGAGCTGGGGACCGAACCCAGGGCCTTGCGCTTGCTAGGCAAGCGCTCTCCCACTGAGCTAAATCCCCAACCCCAATAGGTAATTATTTTAAGATGCTAAAATATACAAGATTTTTATTGGATACTTGTGGCTTATAGGGGAGTCGGGGCATGTGTGTGTCTCCAAAAGGAACAATCTTGTCTGGAGGTGAAGACAGGCAGGGAGAGAGAGAGAGAGAGAGTTAAGAGATGGCCAGTCCCTCAAGGCTGATGGCATCTACTCATGGTTGTCTCATAGTGTGGCTGCACGGACTTCTTCTTATTCCACAGAGTACTCGGGTACCTTCTATAAATTCCTCATTTTCAGAAGCTTATACATGGTGGAGAGATCTTTTGGTTTCTACTAACTGAAGAATGTGAGGTGGACACACAGCTGAGAATCATGCCCAATGGTGCCAGCCTCTTTCAAGCAGGCTCACTCAGTGGGGGTGGAGGGGCACTGCCCCGCTGTCAATTATGTGCTAACCAGTGTATCTCCAGGTCCCCACTGGACAAAGTGGCAAGTCACACCCGCACTTCCACATTCCTGCCTGCCACTCCTCTAGTCTCAGGCAGCCTGGGAGTCTTTGGTCCTTTCCAACAGTGTATTGAAGGGAGCACATGGAGACTTAGTGATACAGTGCACACCCCATGAGCAGCAAGCTGGAGTGCCATTAGCTTATGAGAAATACTTAGATGGTTTTGTCCAACGTCCGGTAGAAAGAGGAAAGAAAACATTAGGACTCAAGGACTTTGGGCATGGCTCAGTCTGTAAAGCACCCGTTTGGATCCCCAGTACCCTAAAGAGCTGGGCATAGTGTGAGCCCATAACACACTGCTAAGGAGGCAAATGGGCTTCTGGAGCTGGTAAGCCCTGACTCATCTTGCCAGCCAGCCAGCTCAACTCGTTAATGCACTCTAGGTTCAGGGAAAGTACCCATCTCAAAATAAAGGGGAGAAATGATTTAGAAAGACACTTGACATTGGCCCCTGGCCTCCACAAGGCTGCTGCACACACATATATGTACACATGCATCTTTACACTTTTACACCCACCCATCCTTGTAGTCCTCCAAACACAGTCTCTCTCTCTCTCTCTTCCCTTTCCTCCCCCCTCACCTCTCCCTCTCCTCCTCTCCCCCTCTCTCACTCTCTCTCTCTCTCTCTCTCTCTCTCTCACACACACACACACACACACACACACACACACACACACACACACACACACACACACACACACCAGCACGTCCATGTCCTACCCACCATTCTTCTTATCTTCCGGCTAAGGATCTTTGGTCCCTTCCACCCACACATTGGAGAGAGAAGATGGATATCATGATACAATGCACACAATCTCAGTGCCCCAGGGATGAATCAGCACAGGTGATGTGCCAATAAAACTGTAGAAACCAACCTGTGGCTCTCTCAAGTGCCATTCACCCTGACCAAGGTCAGAAAGCCAGCTAGGCTGGTTTTTAGCTTCCCCATCCTCTCAGAAGCCTTTGGGCTGCAGCGGTGAGCTGGGGCAAGGGGCAGATTCCATAGGGACCTAGTGTTCCCTAGGACTTCGCAATGCTGCACTTTACAATGCTGTAATAAAACAGAGAATTCACAGAGGGGACTCTGGGGTCTTTTCTCTCCAGGGATGTAATGTGACACTCCTGGGAGACGAGCCCCGGTGCTTTCCAAGCCACAGAACACAGAATATCCCATTACTAGAAAGACAAACTATGTTCATTTATTAAATCATTTGCATAATTTCTTCTCTCACATGCCCGTGACGCACAGCCTAACGAGATCTGAAAGTCTCAGTACGTGTGAAAGGACATGAAGGCATGGGCCACCTGGCCTGGCTGCAGCTGACCGACTTTGTTCTGACCACAGTGAGTTTTACTTCCTCCTCAGGAACCCATGATGTGTGCGGTAATGCTGTGTTACTAGTCTAGAACATTCCTTTGGTGAGCCTTGATATTTCGAGACGCTAGATACCCAGCTACATTTGTTGAATCTGTAATGGGAGACTTGTGTTTTTATTGACGTGTAGGAAAATGGGTCCTTTGAAGACTAGCATGACCAGGAGGAAACTGGAACTTTTTCTAGATTTCCTCTGGAAGGGTAGCCCCTTAGTCCTGACCGTGAGGTCAGTTATCATAAGCATTCAGTATAGTCTCCTTGCTTTCTCTCCACCTGTTTCTCTATATAATGAGAGGGTTATTTTACTGCACGGACATTTTCTCACTCTAAACTCTTCCTTTTGAGTCCTATGGCGTCCATACCAGCCTCTAAGTCCCTGTATGTCTAACTTTCAATATGTGACCTTGGAATTTCAATCTTCCTGCCTCCACCTGCTAAGTGATAAGAGTGTGGTCGGGTATTGCTGTGTCTGAGGAGAGAACCCAGGGGTTTGTGATGCTGAGCATGTGCTCTACTGTCCGGATTTTATGGGTAGCCTGCCACTCCAAATGTAATAAATACTATATCCTGCCAGCTCCTGGGGGTGTCAGTCGGAGATGAGATTTAGGAGGGCCAGAGTATTCTCTGCAGTTCAAATGATGTAATTCCTTAAGCAAGCAGATTTCCAGTGTCTTGGAGCCTTGGTCTGCCAGAGCTGACTCCTCCCGATTCAAGGCTCATCCAATAAAGAAGAAGAACCAGGCAGCCTGAATGTCAGGCCAAGGACACTACCAAAGCCAGGGCTAGCTGGCACCAAGTCTCTGCCTAGGGATACCACGCCTGTGCCAGGAGACTGGTGACCTGGTCCAGTGTCCAGAAGGAGCAGCAGCTGTGTTTTACTTGTGAATTGTGTTCTATCCTATCTTCTTTAGTCTGATTGTGTCCCCACGAGACCACTGTCCCCCTCTTTGCTTTCCTCTGGGGGGAGGGGTGTCACTACATGTAGAGAGGAGGGTGGCCCTTTTCATACTGAGAGTTGGCATAGACTCTACTCTGGGTAGTGGTCCATGGGCACCAGTTCTGGGGTCAGAGGATGGGAGTTTGGGGCAGACACTCTGCCCTGCTGTTTTCATTTAGATGCTCCCTACAAACTCCCAGACACCCCCGCCACACAACCCCCACGACTCCTGGAACAGAGATGTAGTTGGAACCTGCCTCCAGCCACAGGGACACATTGTCCTGGTCCCAGGTGGATGCCAGAGCTCAGCAAAGACAATTGCACAAAGCACGTAAACACGTAAAGAAGGGAACACCAATTCCCCAGAGCCTTTCCACATGTGGAGAAAAAACTTTTAAATACTATCCTCTTTGCCAAATTGTACCATATAAAAATGAAGTGTAGTTCCTGAATCTCAGGCACAGGAGGCAAATTAAAAATGAACCCAAACCAGAGTACATCTTGATTTACCCACCAATGGGTGATGATGATGATGATGATGGTGGTGGTGGTGGTGGTGGTGGTAGTGGTGGTGGTGATGATGATGATGATGGTGATGGTGATGATGATGATGGTATGGTATGATTTATATCTGATTGATTTATTCTCTGTGCCTGGAATCATCATCATCATCATCATCATCATCATCATCATCATCATCATCATCATCATCTTCTTCTTCTTCTTCTTCTTCTTCCTCCTCCTCCTCCTCCTCCTCTTCCTCCTCCTCCCCCCTCCTCCTCTTCTTCCTCCTCTTCCTCCTCCTCCTCTTCCTCCTCCTCCTCCTTCTTCTTTTTAAACTTTCTAGCAGCAGGACCTCTTAAGAAATTTCTTCACGGGGCTGGAGAAATAGCTCACTGTTCTTGTAGAGGAACAGAATCAGGTTCCTAGAATCAACAACCTGTCAGTTTCTGACCTCCATGGGAACCTGCACTTCCCTGTACCAATCAGTGCCTAGTCAATGCATGCACATAGGTTGAAAACATTGAAATCAGTTTCTGGAAGGTCTCTTAGGGAAGTTTTGTTGGTAGAAAACAGGTTTTGACAACCCGTGTCCGTTTTCTTTGTGCCCTCTTTCTTCACAGTGAAGGGCCTGGTTTGCCGGTCTAGGTCAGAAACACTTGTCCTTGTGTGAGAGAGAACCCTCTCTCTGAATTTGGCTTCCTCTAGTGCTGTGTCTCAGTCAGTCTCCTCAGGGCACCATTGAGTCTGCCAGAGCCCATCTCAGCAGCCCCCCCATGCCCTAATTGTGGTAAAGTGTCTGTTGGTATCAGGAACTACTTTTGCCTCCAGCTGTGATGTCACCTGGTCACCTGAGCATCTGTTGTCATGGCAATGGCCATACATTCCCTGGCATACCTTTGGTTTAGCTCCCACCTTCACCTGGGGTCACATTTCAAATACAAGGCAGACCTCTCTTGCCCAGTCTCTCCTCTCTTTCTCTCTCTTCTCTTTCTTTTCTTTCTCTCTTTTCTCTCCTCCCCCTCCTCTTCCCTTCCTTACTCCCCCCCCCCTTGTCTCTGCCATCCCAATAAACCTCCTCCATGTAAGACTGTGTTGACCTGGTGTGGTTTGTCCAGACACAAGCCATGATTTCCATCCCAACAGTGTCTTTGCAGCGTGCCTGGCTTCTGAGCTCCTGTAGAATTCCGGCTGAGGTTGGTTACCTGTGTTGGTAACTTGTGCCCTGGCCACTTTCCCCAATATTTGGTCAGCCGGCTTACCCCCTTTCTTCCTGGAACTTAGACTCCAGTGGCCTCTCCGGTTTGTCCCACGCCTCAGCCCTTCCTTGCCTGTTTCTCTGCATGCTCACCATAGCTGCTCACATGTGGTCCTGCCGTCCGCCATTCATGATGAAGGCATGCACTGACGCACTGACTTGCTTCTGCAGGTTCAGGAGGGTTTTAAGAACTTTCTTCTGTGAATTCCTGGTCAATCAGTTGTGCTCAGGGGCCTCCCTGAGGCTGAACTGAAGGCTGTTCTTCCAAAGAGCGCTCATTTTGAGGAGTTGGGGATTTAGCTCAGTGGTAGAGCTCATTTTGCTCCAGGCTGCCTCATGCATGAAGGAATGTTTTAAAACAGACCTGTTTGTCCTCAAAGGTGGTGTGAAACTAGTCCCTAAACCCATACAGTTTTGTCTTACACTTGGAATTCTTATAGATTGTTTTTCCCCTCATCGGAACCAATAGAGGTGGCCAGATGGTCTTCCTTCCTTCCTGCCTCCCTCCCTCCCTTCCTTCCTTCCTTCCTTCCTTCCTTCCTTCCTTCCTTCCTTCCTTCCTCCCTTCCTAATCTCAGGGAGGGGTTGGTACTGTGCACTGTGGGCTCTGTCTGATTAGACCCCTGAGCTTCTATAAACATACCAATCGAGAGAGATTCTATTCCATCCGAGAGGAGAGACAACAACAACACCATTACAGCAGATGCCAGGAAGGATTGCTCATGGAGAGTTTCGACAGGGAGTTTTTCTGTGACAGCATGGACACTAAATTACACCAGCTCACAATTAGATTGTTCAAAGTCTAGTCATGTGTGCCTGAGAGGCCACCGGGAAGGCAGTTCTTCACAGCAGATTTAGAACTTTAATAGAGTAGGTTTTAGTTGAAAGTTCATTTCATTAGGATTCT
>NC_141542.1:109322500-109347500 GCF_021556685.1 Rattus norvegicus
TCAGCACTGCTTGGAGAAGATAGTATCTTTCCCTCTTGTGTATTCCTGGGACCTTTGTTAAAGGCTGTTTGCCTGTTGCCTGAGTCTGTCTATAATCAGTTTTACTACAACCAAACACGCAAAGCGGTAAAAGCTGTAAGGAAGACTTTTTCTCCCCACCCAGATCTGAAGTCTGAAATGGCCAAGGTCAAGATGCTGGCATAGGGTAAGGGCCTCCGTGCTGCATCTTTCCACGGTGGGAGGATAAGGAGACAAGGCTGGCTGTCTCTCTGTTGGCATTAGCTCGTTCAGGAGGGTGGAATCCTCATAGCCCAATTACTGCTTGAAAGCCATATCACTACTAATTCCACAATGGGAAGTAAACTCCAGCATGGGCTTTGAAGAAGATAAACATTCAAACCACAGAAACTTTTGTAGTTTTTCTGGGCTCTTTCTTGTCCTATTTGCCTATGTGCCTGGTTTTACTCCAATATCTTACTGTTTTGATTGCTATAGCTTTGAAATATGATTTATAATGAAAGATGATGCCCCGACTTCCATGTTTTAATTTTTTTAGACTTATTTATTTTATGCGGATAAGTGTTTGGCCTGCATATGTGTATGTGAACCATGTGTGTATCTGGTGTCCATGGAGGTCAGACATGTGCATCAGATCGCTTGGAATTAGAGTTATGGATGGTTGTAAGTCACCATGTGGTTCTGGGAATTGAACCCAGATCATTGAAAGACCGATTAACCCTCTTAACCACTGAGCTATCTTTTTTTGTGATGGGACCTCCCTATATAGTCCAGGCTGGCCTTGAACCCATCATCCTCTTGCCTCCATGTCTCCTGTAGGGATTACATATGTGTGCCACACAACCCCACTTCAGCTGTTCTCCAGATGTCCTTAGCTATTTGGGACCCTCTGTGATTCTATATGAACTTTAGGATTATTGTTTTTCTATTCCTGAGAAAAATGTCCTTGGAGATTTGGCTAAGGTGGCATGGGAACTGCAGACCCCTTCAGGTAGAAAAAGAGCACCTTGTTTCCTTCTTAGTACCCTCACCTTTAGAGGGAGTGATACCTGTGTCTGTTGTGAAACTCAGCAGTTAAGTGTACTTGCTATGCTGGGTAGTAATGGTTCATGTCTCTAATCCCAGCACTGGGGAGGCAGAGGCAGGCAGATCTCTGAGTCTGAGGCCACTCTGGTCTATAGAGTGGCTTTCAGGACAGCCAGGGATACACAGAGAAACTCTGTTCCAATCAATCAATCAATCAATCAATCAATCAATCAATGTACTTGTTGTACAGCCAGGGCTACACAGAGACACTCTGCATAAATAAATAAATAAATAAATAAGTAAATAAATAAATAAGTAAATAAATAAATAAATAAATGTACTTGTTCTCCCAGGAGACCTGATTTAAATTCCAAGCAGTTTGAGGTCAGCCTGGTCTATAGAGAGACTTCCGGGACAGCTAGAGCCACATAGAGAAACTGCCTCCACGAACAAACAAACTTGTTCTCCCAGAAGACCTGATCTGGGTTCCTAGCACCTATGTCTAGCAGTTCAAAGCATCCATAAGTCCATTTCCTGGGGATCTGACACCCTCTTCTGTCCTCCACGGGCATCCACACACATGAGAGATATATCTCCACACAGACATGCACAGAAACTAAAAACAAACATTTTCTATTTTTTGTGACAGGGTCTTCCTGTATAGCTCTGGCTGGCCTGGCACTACATCAACTAGGCTGGCCTAAAACTTAGAGAGATCCTCCTGTCTCTCTCTCCAGAGTGCTGAGATTAAAGACATATGTCACCATGCCTGGGTAAAAACAAATCTTAAAAACAAAAGAAGGGGGGCTGGAGAGATGGCTCAGTGGTTAAGAGCACTGACTGCTCTTCCAGAGGTCCTGAGTTCGATTCCCAGCAACCACATGGTGGCTCACAACCATCTGTAATGAGATCTGATGCCCTCTTCTGGTGTGTCTGAAGGCAGCTACAGTGGACTTATATATAATAAATAAATAAATGTTAAAAAACAAACAAACAAAAAAAAGAAGGTCAAAAGGGAAGCCAGAGGTTCCTCTTCCCTCCCTTTTATGTATTTCTTTTTTTTTTTTTCTTCCCTCCCTTTTAAAGAGAGGGTCTCTCTATGTAGCCCTGGGTGTCCTGGAACTCACTGTATATACCAGGCTGGCTTCGAACTCACAGAAATCCACATGTCTTTGCCAGGACTACAAAGTGAGACCCTGTCTCAAAACAAAACAAAGACTAGGTAAACACCCGTATAGGCATGATGTTATGCGTAAAGATTACCCCTGTGTCATTAAAATGCTGACTTCTCTGCCCCCACATCTGGTTGCAACCCAGACATGGGTACTGCAATGCTTATTCTAACCATCTCCTGCCTCGATGCTGTGTAAACATTGCCCCCCATTTATTCTCTGATTTGTCAATAAAAGCTGATCAGCCAATGGCTCAGTAGAGGAGAGGATAGGGCTGGACTTCCAGTAGGAGTAGGGGAGGGGGAGTGTCGTTGGCCAAGAGCAAAAGGTCCAGGAGACACCATGGGAACACACCTGGTGCAAAGAGAGCCAGACCAATACTAAAATGCAGGCATCTCAGAGATTAGTTTAGAGGATTAAAGTAGATCAATACTGCTCAGCTATTATGCTATAAAGGCTGGTTAAATAAATATTATAGTCTTTGTCTCACTTCACATCTAGTCGGGATAAAGAATAAAAAATAATCACCTTTTAAGTTGCTCTAACATGCCACCATGCCCAGCTCCAATCCAAAGGCAAGCCCAAGATCTTATAAGGACGAAAATTGATGGAAAGTGGGAATTGCCAGTAATTCAGAACTCTGAGTTCAGGGCAAGTAGGAGAACCACCCAGGCTGAAGGTATTCCGGGTCCACCCAGAAAAGAACCCTGATGCCAGCCTATACCCATGATAACTTTATTGTGCTGGGCAGAGATGCCAGGCAGGGGGGACTCTGCCACATTCTTGACAGCTTCCACACTAACCATGAGATGTATGCATCTTGAAGAGCTTGCTAGTGAGTTGTGGGCATCTTTGAAGGCAGCGGGGAAAACAGGAGAAGCATAGGCAGGGTGATGAGCTTAAGCAGAAGAAAGGGGAGCAGGAGAATGGCGAGTTGTAGAGGCTCCACCGCCCACCTCCAGAACACTCTTGTCCCAGAGCCCACCACATGAAACCAGGTCCCTATGAAACTCAAGGGCTTTTTTTCCCAGGAAGGTTCCTTCCTAGTTGAGGCAGAGTGGACTGTTCTCCCCCAACCCTGTGCCTTGTCGGATTCTCCTTCAACCTTCAACACTAGCTGTATTTCTCTAGGGTAACAGAACTTACAGAATGAATCTCTCTAAGCATACAGGGAAAGAGGATTTATTAGAATGACTTACAGACTCTGGTCCGGCTCATCCAACAATGGCTGGCTGTGAGTGGAAAAGTCCAAGAACCCAGTAGTTCCTTAGTCTATGAGACTGGGTGTCTCTGCTGCTCTTCAGTATAGGCTGGAATTCTGAAGAAGTCGGCTCTGATGCCAGTGAAGGGACAGACTTGCTAGTGGGGCAGAGAGCAAGCAGGGGAAGAGCAAACAGCTTCCTTCTTCATTGTCCTTTTATACGTTTCCTTATATAGAAGGTGTGGCCCAGTTTCCCAGCTCAAACGATCTTGATTAAAGGTGTGTCTTCCCACTTCCAATTAAGCAAAAATCCCTCACACTTGTGCCTTCCGTCTTGGGGTTTTTAATTAATTCCAAAATGTAGTTGGACTGACAACCAAGAATAGCCATCACACTGGCTCTGTTTGTTGTTGTTGTTGTTGTTTGTTTTTGTTTTTGTTTTTACTCACAGGCTTACCGTCTCTCCCCATCTCTCTGTTACTCCCTCACAAGCCCCGATGTAAATCCGCACGAGAGTTTATTCCCTCCTTCCTGGAATCCCAACAGGACAGGAGGAAGGCATGGGGCTCAGACTCCCACACACTAAGGAAAGCTGGGCACCTGCCATGCCTCCTTTTCTCCCTTGCTCATCAGGACCCGGTCACCCCTGGGGCACCGGGCAGGAGATTAGCTCCCATGAGAAATATAAAAACCAGAAACAAAAATTCTATTAAAATAAGTGTTGGGTTTAAAAAAAATAACAAAAGGCTCGTTGATCTGAAACCGAGTCGCTCTCACACCCTTCTTGTCTCATTTTTCTCTCAGAGCAGCTGCTATTTATTGCCAGCCCCGGGGCCCACGAAGAGACCCAGTCAAACACAGAGGTGCACTGTGCCCTCCTTCTGCGCCGCACGCACAGAGCTTCCCGCACCGGACACCTGCCTGATCTCTCTGACGACAGGTAGGATTCTATCTAGGCCGATACCTATGGATAGAATGTGTTCCTATGATGAACTTGGGGTGTGTTCTGACCTTTGCTGTACCATGACCCCTGTGATGATGTCACACCAGAGCATGGGAACATTTCCTGGAAGGGAGTCATGAGTCAATGGGCACAAACATCTGAAATGTTAAAAAAAAAGGACATCGCCCTCCATAGGGCCCACATTCCTGCCCCCACTCGCAGGAGGTGGGGTCCCTCGGGCCCTACTACATTTGTAACAGTTGGGGTCTCGGGGCTTCTGCAGCTCACCTGGCTCTCTCCTAAGGGAGGGTTTGTTATTATTCTGAGCTATGGCAGAAGCTGACCAACATGCTCACGGCCTCTTTAGAGCCAGAGCCCAGCTGAGTCTGGGCCAGAGAAGTCAGCTGCAGCGCCCAGACCACTGCCTAGAGCTGGCTTTCCATTTTGAAACGGTTTATTCTTTGCACGTCTTCTGTGACTGTGGTTTTTACAAACTCGTTTAGTCCGTAGATTTGTGTGTATGTCTAGAACGGTTCTGAAACAGAAGCACGGTGCTAGAAGTCCACTATTAAAGATGAAAGAGAAGTGGCCTCTAGCCTGAGGCCAGCCTGGTATAAAAAGCAAATTCCAGGCCAGCCAGGGGTATGGAGTGAGACTCTAAGAACAAAGAAATTACAATGAGGGCTCCCGCTTAGGTAGATGGAGTGGACAAGATTCAAGAGCTCCTCTTTTCCTCACAAAGCTCTTTAAAGGGCAGGGTAGGGCTGGTGAGGTGGCTCGGCATGCTTTGCAAGACTAAGGACATGAGTTCAATCCCCAGAACCCACATGAGGTGGAAGGAAACAACGAACTCCGCAAACTTGTCCTCTGACTTCCACATTCACTGTGCAGCACACACATGTCCCCTCCCCGCAGTAATACCAAATAATTTTTTAAAGAGACAGGCTACAGGATTGATCTAAGAGATAATATAGTTACCAGTGGTATGGCTCAGGAGCTAAAGGGGCTTGTCACCAAATTTAATGATCTGAGCTCAAGCTCTGGGATCCACACCACAGAAAGAAAGAACCAACTCTGCCAGGTTGTCTTCTGATCCTCGCACACTCAACAGGGCACTCCCTCCCTCCACAGCCAGCCAAATGAAATAAATAATTATAGAAAAAGACAGGGTGGTACAAAGGTGAGTGCCTTTAATGCCAGCACTCACAAGATCAAGAGTTCAAGTTCACTCTCAGCTTCCTAGGGAATCTGGGGTGAGCCTGAGCTACGGGAAAGCCTGTCTCAAATAAATCAGATAATAAACAAACAAAGGGAAGGCTTTTCCTCACAACGCCTCAGGTCAAAATGTTGAATATGTTGCTTTACAGACGGTAAAGATGGGCAAGGCGCTGTCTACACCGACTGGATACTCAGACTCAGTTCTTAAATTGTTTTCTTCATTTTAATTGTGTACGAGTGAGTGCATGCATTGACTGAGACAAAGAAGGGATCTCCTGGGGTGGTTGCGAGCTACCTGATGTGGATGTGGACCTGATCCACTCAGGTCCTCTGCAAGAAGAGCATGCAGTCACTCTCAAAGCCATTGCTCTGCTCCGGAAAGAGAGAACTTTTTAAGAGGGAAAACATCTGGTCAAATATGGCCCTACAATTTTTATCCCTTTCAGAAGTGTCTGGTGACTCATGGATGGCGGTAATGCACCCAGGGGCACCAGAGGCAATTCTGTGATTACTTGGGTGACACACTAACAGGTGTGCCTGACTCCAGGGCCCAGCACCCAGGGCTCTGATAAACTTTGCCCTGGAAACACAGAAACACCAGTGTCACGGTGAAGGTAGACACAGAAAGCCTGGTGGATCCAAGGGAAACCAGGATGCTCTTGCCGCAAGCAGATCAATAAAAACATTATTCAAGGACTTCGTGACTCACGTCATCTGGGAAGAGAAACATTAACTACTTTAGTTATCCAAGCCCTGAGGGGAAAGGATTGAAGTCCATGATATAAATCAAGGTAAGAGTCTGCACACGAACCCCACAGTGGTCCGGGAAGCTGCACTCAGCCGCCACCTTTATTAAAGAGTCATATTTCCTGTAAAGGGATGTCTCCTAGACTTTAATTGGCTGTAATGTTTGCCGACTCCTCAGGGTGGAAAGAGATCGCGACCTGTCCCTTCTGAGTCTCTACGGCCTCTAGAACCATGAAAAGATTTAAAATTCTCTCCAAACAAAGGGAAAAACTTAACTTTATAATATAAAATGACTTTATTCTAATTAACTCACGAATTAAAACACCACAGACCTAGATCAGCGAGCCACTCAAATGTTTTGCCCAATCCCAAACTCTACACATCTCAGAGAGGATCTAAGATGGCTGCTCTGAGGCAACCAAGCCTCATCTGGTGTTTTACGTGTTCACTGTCAACTAGAGTTTTATTCACTTATCCGCTACAAAAAAAAAACAAAAAAACAAAAAACAATTACCATAATTGAAAAAGGACCATGGCACATGCGTCCTTTTGCCTACGTTCCATCCCTCCTCGTTACATAACATCACTCTCTACGTCTCTCTTGTTTCTTACTACATCCACACTTACATCTGTTTACATATATACATCACTCGTGATAAGCTAGGATCTGCATATGAAGTAGAACATGTGATATTTTTCTGAGTTCAGGTCATTTAGCCTACTACATTATACTTTCCAAGACAGTTCATTCTCCTGAAAGTGTAATGGGTTAAGGTTTTTTTTTTTTATAGCTGTATTCCATGTTTTTCCGTTTTGTTGGGGGATGGTTTGGTGCACTGTGTATTCAGTTGCTGATTTCTATGCCCAGACATCTTCTGTTTGCAGTCTGTAATAGGCTCAAGCATCTCCAGTCTCCATGTTATGTAAACATTGTTTTCTATCGCCTCTGATTGGTTAATAAAGAGCTGATCAGCCAATTGGCTAGGCAGAAGAGGGATAAGGCTGGGCTCTGAGGGTGTCCCAGTCGGGGGTCTGAGAAAGATGAGAGTAGGGAGGACCATGAGCAGAGGAAGGCAGAGGGGCCATGCGGATGGGCCAGGAGGATTCGCCATGAGATCTTGATGAGAGAGCAGCTGTGAGGACACACATGGAGCATAGCAAGCCAGGGAGAGACCTGATCAGGTGAAAGACCATTTGACTGGGTAGTAGCGGCCCTACTCCGGTTACGATGGGTCAGAATCTGCCCAGAATCTGCAAGCTACTGGTGCTTGCAACTTGTTAATAAAACGCCAAGTCTCTGTCTCATTGATTCGAGAGCTAAAATGGGCTGAAGCAGGCCCAGAAATGCCCTACAATTATTAGGAATCAAAACAGGCATTAACGCCCCCACCAACTCCCCGTGACTACTTAAATTTACACATTTTCCTTATTCGTCCATCTGTTGACAGACACCTAGGCTGGTTCCATTTTCTTCCTGTAGTGAAAAATAGCAGCAAGCAGTAAGAGTGGTTAGGGTAAGATAGAGCTCTTTGGGCATATGCCCAGGAATGGGAGAGCTGGGTATATGGTAGTTCTATTGTTTTTTAATTTTTTGAGGGCCCCCAAACTGATCTTCATATGTGTTAATTGCACCAGCAGTAAATAAGCACACCTCTTTCTCCACATTCTTTCCTACATTCTTATCAGGTTTCTTTTTTAAAATTAATTACTACACACGCTTAAATTTAAACATTTTTGAGATTGATGTGTATGTTTCAGTATGAGTGTGTGCAACTTGTGTGCAGCTGGGCCCAGAGTCCGGAAGAGGACATTAGATCCTGTGGGGTATGAATGAAAATGGTTCCTGATTAGATATGATTAGATACTTGGTCCCCAGTTGGTGGAATTATTTGGGAAGGATTATGATGAATGGCCTTGCTGACAGAATTATGTCATTGGATGTGGGTTTTGAGGTTTCAAAAGCCACTATTTGCTTCTTTACCTCTTATGGAGTTCAGGATGTGAGCTCTTGTCTGCTGCTCCAACACCATGCATGCAGAATCCATAAACAGGCCTCGGATCCACCGGAACTGGAGTTACAGATGTTTGTAAGCTACTGCGTACTTCTGGCACCTAAACCTGGTCCTCTTCAAGGGGATTCAGTGTTGTCAATCACTGAGCCATCCCTCAGACCCCAACATTTAAGTTTTGATGTTATAAAGACAGGGTTAAGAAAATGGGAGGGACTAGAGTGGTGGCTCAGTGGTTTAAGCTGGCACCACTCTTGCATAGGACCCTGGCTGTTTTCTCAGCACCCACATCAGGAGGCCTACAACTGCCTGTAACTCAGGTCCAGAAGATCCAGTGTTCTACTCTGACCTTTGTGATCACTGCACATATGTGATACACATATAGACAAGCAGGCACACATACATTTTTTTCAAGATATTTATTTTATTTTGTGTGTATGAGCTCCAGCTGCCTGTACTCCACTGCTGCTGCTGTTCGTGGTGGTTACCTCATGGTGCTGGCATCTCCAAAACACTGCTGTCTTCCGCTGCAACTATGCTTCACCAATAGCCTCTCTTGATGGTGCCAAGCCTCAACTCCTTTGCAGGACCCCTTCAGTCCTGGGCCATCAATTGCAACTGAGGCTGCACCTTTACAGTGCCCAGTCTCAACTGCTCTTCACGACCCCTTCAAAACCAGTACCACCTGGGTGACTAGACACATTATAGAGGTATCTGGTTTCTTGCTAATCATAGCTGATTCTTCAGCCCCAGCTAACCAAAACCAAAAAATCTTCACAATCAAAATAGCAACAACCCTGATCAGAGTCTTTAATTTTCCCTCTGAAATTTCACAAGCCAGGCCTTCGTCTTCTGACCTCAACATTACCTTCCAAGCTCCTACAGAACATCCCACAGAGCTCCTAACATACCAATGGCTCTTGTAGCTCAAATTCCAAAGTCCTTCTACAGTCCTCCCCAAAACACAGTCAGGTTGTCACAGGGATATCCCACTATGCTGATACTAATTTGTGTTAGTCAGAGTTTCTGTTCCTGCACAAACATGATGACCAAGAAGCAAGTTGGGGAGGAAAGGGTTTCTTCAGCTTACACTTCCATATTGCTGTTCATCACCAAAGGAAGTCAGGACTGGAACTCAAGCAGGTCAGGAAGCAGGAGCTGGTTCAGAGGCCATGGAGGGATGTTTCTTACTGGTTTGCTACTCCTGGCTTGCTCAGTTTTCTTTCTTATAGAACTCAAGACCACCAGCCCAGGGACAGCACCACCCACAATGGGCTGGGCCCTCCCACCCTTGATCACTAATTGAGAAAATGCCTTACAGCTGGGTCTCACGGAGGCATTTCCTCAAAGGAGGCTCCTTTCTCTGTGGTAACTCCAGCTTGTGTCAAGTTGACACAAACCAGCCAGTACACCATCTTTAAATCTTTAAATTTTGAAAAAAAAAATTGGAGGAGTGGGGCTAGGAAGAGGGCTTGGCTGGTATAGTATGTGCTATACAAGCACAGAGCCACCCAGGCTGTAGAGGAATTTTAATCCAGCAACATGGCTATTCTGGCGAGGGACAACATCCAAAGACCTTCTAGGTCTGTGTGATCTGGTTGGAGTACAGACACACCTTTAATCTCAGGAGACAGATGCATGCAGATCTCTGAGTTCAGTCAGTCAGCACAGGAGGCATTGCAGTAGAATTCAGTTCAGTTCCACTCAGTTCATGTAGCAGAGGCTGTTGAAACCAGAGAATAAGGAGCCAGGAGGGGCTGGAGAGATGGCTCAGAGATTAAGAGCACTGAATGCTCTTCCAGAGGTCCAGAGTTCAGTTCCCAGCAACCACATGGTGGCTCACAACCATCTATAGTGGGATCTGATGCCCTCTTCTGGTGTGTCTGAAGACAGCGACAGTGTACTCACACACATAAAATGAAAAACCATTAGAAGGGATTACATGGAGATGCACACATGTAATCCATCACGAGTTAGGAGGGACAGGAGATCCCTGGGGGTTACTGGACAACCTCCTATGTAATAGTATTTAGGAGGGTTCTAAGTCCTTTGCTCCCAGTAACTGCACGGCATTTCTACCCCCACTCCAGCCCATTTTAGCTCCTGAATAAATGAGACAGAGATCTGGGATTTTTATTAATGAGCAGCTGGCATTGTGCTAAGCAGGTTCTGAGCTACTCTACCCCTCTAAGACTGCCTTTTCCCAGTTACGTGGCCCTTTACATTCAATCCGAGTCTTGTTCTGGTTCACTCTGCTTCACGTGTGTTCTCATGACTGCTCTTTCATGGGGACCTCATGGTGAGTCCTCCTGGTCCATCTACACGGTCTCTCCACGTCTTCTTATTCTTTTTTTTTTTTTTTTTTTTTTCCGGGGCTGGGGACTGAACCCAGGGCCTTGCACTTGCTAGGCAAGCGCTCTACCACTGAGCTAAATCCCCAACCCCACGCCTTCTTATTCTTGTGGTTCTTCTCTAACTTCTGGTCTCCTTTGGGATCCATCCCCACACGGGGATCAGAAGTTCTGCCCTATCTCCTCTGCCCGGCTAACTGGCTGATCAGCACTTTTATTAACCAATCAGTGGTAATGGAAAACAAGTTTTGCATAACATTGAGACCAGAGATGCTTGACCAAATCATCTTCTGGACTGTAATCAGATGTCTGGGCATAGAAATCAGCATTTGAATACATAGTGCCCCAAACCATCTCCCATATACCTTAGCCTAATTAGTCCCAGACTCTTTAAAGATCCAGTCTGAGAAAATGAGGTTTTTCTCACACACCTTTAATCCCTTGGTGGGCAGAGGCAGGCAGATCTCTGAGCTCAAGGCCAGCCTGGTCTACAGGATGAGTTCCTGGACACCCATGGGTAAAAGAGAAACCCTATTTTGAAAACAACAACAGGGGCTGGGGATTTAGCTCAGTGGTAGAGTGCTTACCTAGGAAGCACAAGGCCCTGGGTTCGGTCCCCAGCTCCGAAAAAAAGAACCAAAAAAAAAAAAGAAAAGAAAACAACAACAACCAAAACAAGGAAGGACTCCCAAGTGGCTCTGTGGGGGAAGGCTTTGCTGAGCCTTTGGGTAACAGCAGGTCAGCCCCTGAACTCACATGAAGGCAGAAGAATTGAGTCCCATCCTCTGACCTCCAGGCACATGCATGTGAGCAGCCAGCACGGAAGTGAAAAGGAAAGCCATGAGCAGACATGAACCATGCATCCACTGCAATCGATGGTAGAAAATAAAGCACAGATGATAATGGCAGGTGTATGTTGTGGTTCTCCAGAGCGACACGGGTGAAAGGCTAAGGCAGACTCCTGAAGGAACGTTTCACTGAGGCACACACAGGAAAGAGGACGTTCTGCTAAAGCAAGCACATGAAAGGGCACATGGTGAAGGATTCTTTGCTAACACACGTGTATTGTGTAGTTGAGCTGCATTTGTGGGGACATCATAGAGAGAAATGCACCAAAAAAATCTTCTGGGGTGCTGCAGTTCCTTGCCATTTTTGGGAGCTTGGGCTGATTGGACGTCTGTCCCAAGGCTAGACCTGTACTCAGACAAGGCGCACGGAGGGCACACGATGTTTGCAGGGTATAAATGGGACCCTCGACAGAGTGATGGAGGCAGAGCTTGGCTTGCTGGTACAGCTAGCTGTGCCACACTTGTGGGTCTCGAGTCTTTGCTGATCTTCACTTCCCTGAGAGAGGCACTACAAAGTGTGTGTTCCTGCTGGTTCCTCCTGCTGACTCAATCCAAGGGTGAGGCCTGGCTGTCTCTGCTAGGTCGTGCCACCACTGCTGATTCCTGTTTGCTCTCCCGACTCTACCGAACTGGACTGCTGGTGTAGCTGTAAAGTGTTTGTGAGTGGATCGAGCTGCCGCCGCCTGCTGACCTGTGAACTGAACTGCTTATTTCCAGACAACGCAGATGGGAGTTGCTCTAAAGAACCTTTCTAGGGGACTGGAGAGATGGCTCAGTGGTTAAGAGCACTGACTGCTCCTCCAGAGGTCCTGAGTTCAATTCCCAGCAACCACATGGTGGCTCACAACCATCTGTAATGAGATCTGATGTCCTCTTCTGGTGTGTCTGAAGACAGCTACAGTGTACTCATATATAAAATAAAAAAATCTTTAAAAAAAAAACAAAAAAACCTTTCTAAATCGGTTCCCCTCACCCTGTATCCTTTCTTCTACACCCCTCTCTCTCCCTCCCTCCCCTCTTCCCTCTGTCTCTCCTGAGTCACTTTGCTTGACCTCATACACACTTCAGCAATACCCTCTGGTTCCTTTTCATTCTCTGGCTCATTCTGTATCTAGCTTTATCTAGCTTGTTCTCTCTGCCACCTGTCTGTAGAACCCTCCTGATAAAACTGCCTCCTTTTGGGCTGGAGAGATGGCTCAGTGGTTAAGAGCACCGACTGCTCTTCCAAAGGTCCTGAGTTCAAATCCCAGCAACCACATGGTGGCTCACAACCATCTGTAATGAGATCTGATGCCTCTTCTGGTGTGTCTGAAGACAGCTACAGTGTACTCATATACAATAAATAAAATCTTTAAAAAAAAAAAAACTGCCTCCTCTTCTCTGTCCTCTCTCTTCTCATCAGAGTTGGGCCTATCCTATTCTGTCAAATCTTTCTCTGACGTATCACTTTGTCTGCCACTCAGGCAACACTTTGGAACTAGCTTTACCTTCGGTGTTTGGGATGAAAGATGTACGCATATTCCAGTCAGAGGGATTACAGGTGCCTGCTAAGGCTAACCCACACCCTAACTAGAAACAGGTTTTCTTTTTCAGTAAACAACATAATCTCGGGGTCACAGTGGGATCAAATACCCTGCAACAATGGGTGGCTATGGATTGGACTTCACTGGCTGCACTCCACCAGACACTGCTCCTCAGACACTGCTCCTGTGTTGTTGATTAGAGATGCAGTGTGTGCTCCAGGCTCCTTTGCTCAGATCTTTTCTGATGCTCAGGTCACATTTGATTAAGCAAACACCCAAATATAGGGCAGGGGAGCAGAACAACCAGCAGATCTTCCCAGAAAGTCTGTCCTCGGGGTAAAGATGCTCTCCTCTGTAGCTGTCTTTTGACGATGTTGTGAGTTCTTCTTTCTTCCACCCTTCTGCACCCTCTTTTTACCCTTTCAACCCCCTAAACCTAGATAAGAGAGGAAAAAGGATAGAGAAGAAGAGGAAAGAGATCCCTGAATAAGGTCAGGGGTTAGAAATGAGGTGGTGTGGGTTGGAGAGATGGCTCAGTGGTTAGGAGCACTGACTGCTCTTCTGGAGGTCCTGAGTTCAAATCCTAGCAACCACATGGTGCCTCACAACCATCTGTAATGAGATCTGATGTGTGTCTGAAGACAGCTACAGTGCACTCATAAATAAATAAAGAAATCTTTAAAAAAAAAAATAGACTTGGGGCTGGGGATTTAGCTCAGTGGTAGAGCGCTTACCTAGGAAGCGCAAGGCCTTGGGTTCGGTCCCCAGCTCCAAAAAAAAGAACCAAAAAAAAAAAAAATAGACTTGTTGGGCAAGGAGAAGTCCTTGGTCCTGCCAAGGCTGGACGCCCCCCCCAGTGTAGAAGAATGTGTGTGGGGGTATTGGTTGGGTAGGGGAACACCCTTATAGAAGAAGGGGAGGAGGATGGGAAAAGTAAATAAAAAAATCAAATAAAAATAGGAAGAAAGAAAGAAGAGAGAGAGAGAAAGAAAGAAAGAGAGAAAGAAAGAAAGAAAGAGAGACTGACTGACTGACTGACTGGGTGGTATTACTGTTAGACAACTTCCTGCTGGTTAGGGCCTTGAGTTCCTTGATCTTTGAGGTCAGGATATCTAATTTCATCTTCTTTGCACTTAGCAAACTGAGACCAACAATGTAGGAGTCTGATCTGGTGCTATCAGTATTCAAATGCTAAATTCTGCACCCCAAGATCTGGTTGCTCCAAGATGGCAGGTCCTCACCTATACCAGCTTTCATTGTGTAAACCTTGCCCCCAAATTATCCATGATTGGTTAACAAAGATGCCTATAGCCTGGGCTGGGCAGAAGAGAGGGGGTGGAGCCAAGGCTTAGGGGGGTCTCAGGAGAGTGAGAGGGGAGCAGGGAGGAATTACAAGAAGTCCTATGAACACATGGCCATGAGTACCTGCCTGTTGGAGGAAGAGTGGCCGAGGGGGAACTCGTCAAGTGACAACTTGGGCTGTTGACAGGGAAGTAGACAAAATATAATAGCGGGTTGATATTTGCTCCCCACCACTAGAGACTTATTATAAATATAAAGGTTTTTGTATCTTTTCTTTTTTTTTTTTTTTTTTTCCGGAGCTGGGGACCAAACCCAGGGCTTTGCCTTTGCTAGGCAAGCACTCTACCACTGAGCTAAATCCCCAACCCCGTTTTTGTATCTTTTTTGTGGGAACTATATGATCTAAGTGGGATTGAAAAACAAAACAAAACCCAAAGTAACATTTACCACAACACTATAGCAACATACAACAATCAGCTTCTTTTGGGGCCCTACCATTTATTTTTAGACCCTCTGAAAAGTCCCCACAATTCCAAACATCCCACAACCACAGAAACTTTCTTCAGCTGACAAAATCGTGCCTCTGCTAAAGCATGAGGTTAAGTCAGTCAGCTGTTGCAGTCAGTCCACAGCAGCGCCACACCCACACCTGGGATCAAAACAAAAACACATTCTTATAATACTCCTATGTTTTTTTTAAAGAAACCAAAATTCCCAAATTTTCACTATGCCCCTCTGTTACTTTAATTTTTTAAAACCTATTTTTAATGATGGTTCTTAATGCTTTAATCTCCTTTTTAGTTCACCTCCCACCAGAGGAAGCAGGAAAGAAAGGACAAGGGAGAGTGGACCTGTTTAGAAAGGTTCTTTGTAGCAACTCCCGTCTGTGTTGTCTGGAAATTGGCTGTTCAGGTTACAGGTTAGCAGCAGCAGCTCGATCCACTCACAAAGACTTCAAGGATATATCAAAGTTCAGTTCGGTAGAGTCGGGATAGCAAACAGGAATCAGCAGTGGTGGCACTACCTAGCAGAGACAGCCAGGTCTCAGCCTTGGCTCGAGTCAGCAGAAGGGACCCAGAGGGACACCAGGAGGAAGTACTCTGTTGTGCCTCTCTCAGCAAAGTGAAGAAGTGAGGGCAACAAGAGTTGCACAGCTAGCTCTATAAGCAAGCCTAGCTTAGCCTCTGTCACTGTCTAGTGAGAGTCCTTTTTATATGCCCTCCGAACATCACGTGACAGATCTTGTGTCAGCATGTGTCTTGGCTTAGCAAATCCGTCTGTCTCAGGTGACATCGCTCTGCCAATCAGTCCAAGTCCTTGGAAGTGGAAAGAAACTGTAACACACCACCAGAAGGATTTTTTTGTTTGTTTGTTTTTTGTTTTTTTGGTGCATTACTCTCTGTGGAGTCCCGACAGATGCAGTTCATCTCTACAGTGTAGGGCAAACTAATACTTGCATGTCGTTAGCCAAGAATCCTTCATCACCTGTCCTTTCACGTGCTTGCTTTAGCAGAACATCCTTTCACTTGTGTCTGCTTCAGCTAAATGTTCCTTCACGAGTCTGACTTAGCCTTTCAGCTGTGCCCACTTCAGTGACAAGAGCCTTCATGTATTTGTCCCAGCAAAATATAATTAATTCAATTGACTTCTCAAAGAACCTTACATGTCTACTTTGCTCCTCTGTTGTAGAAGCTGAACTAGATCTGGAAAGAAGATCTGGAGGAGAGCACAGTCAGAGGGACATCTGGTCTACCTTAGCCCAGAATGAGGTGGTACCCATCTAATGGATCTGTGGAAACAAGGGAGAGAAACTTGGATGTTTGATAAGCACATACCTTCCTCAAAGCAAGAGAAATCAAGGCCTCAATTTCATTATCTAACCTAGGTATAATCTGTCCTTTTTTTTTTTTTTTTTTTTTTTTTTTTTTTGAGCTGGGGACCGAACCCAGGGCCTTGTGCTTGCAAATCTGTCCTTCTTTTAGAAGTTTTTTTTTAAAGATTTATTTATTTTACATGAGTACACTGTAGCTGTCTTCAGACACACCAGAAGAGGGCATCAAAACCCATTACAGATAGTTGTAAGCCACCATGTGGTTGCTGGGATTTGAACTCAGGACCTCTGGAAGAGACCAGCCAGTGCTCTTAACCACTGAGCCATCTCTCCAGCCCATAACCTGTCCTTCTTATGAACAAAGCCTCCACTGAGGAAACATAGAGCATAAGGCTGGGGGCTGCTAGGTCCCTTGGCCTTGGACCTGCACATTTTGTTGTAAGTTAGATGGCATCACATATGAGTCACCCACTCTGTGCCAGATCTTGGAGGTGTAATATAGCTGAGTGGTCTGACCCATAACACGCTATCCCACCATTCCACCTGATCTATGCTCAGAGATACTAGATTCCGTAGAGCATTCACTCACGGACTCTCTTCACTCCCTAGAGTAAGCTCAAGGAGTCCTATGAGGTCTTGATGAGGTAGCACTGAGGGTCACCCCAGCTAAAAATGAACTGTACTGCAGTGAGGACAGATGGCCCCTCCATGGGCTAGGAGCAGGCACACGGGTTCTCTCTTCAGGAGGTAATTTCCACACTTTCTCCCCAAGGGTGCTTAGCCTTTTCTTCAGCTTTAGGACATGCATCTATGTCACCAGTCCAGCCTGGAAGCAGAGGGAGAGGCCAGGAGAGACCAGAACCAACTTGGGGAGTTCAGTACTGGGTTTCCTCATTGCTTAACCTTTCTCAACTGGTACATTAGCAGCTTCCATTTGCTTGTTCTGTCAGGGCTCCACGGCCATTAGATATTACTTCTCATAGCAGCCTATCTGCCTCACTGCCTCTTGGGGTCCCTGACTCCCCTGATGTCTCGATTTCAAAAGCTGCCCTGACTCCTTCTCCTCCTTCTTTTTTTTTTTTTTTTTTTTTTTGGTTCTTTTTTTCGGAGCTGGGGACCGAACCCAGGGCCTTGTGCTTCCTAGGTAAGCGCTCTACCACTGAGCTAAATCCCCAGCCCCCTTCTCCTCCTTCTTAGACCTCACAGTTGTACCAATGGTCTCCTGTGCTGTTTCTCCAGCCCCTGGGAGCTGGTCCAGGTTTTCAGTACCATAAGTCTTTACAGATTTCTCTCCTGTAGCACACCAAGAACCTTCTGGGTTAGTTCACTAAACCTGGAGATTGAGACATTATGGCACTGGGGTGGGAAGAGAGGTAGACAATGCCCCAGGAGTGGCCCAGGACTCAGCTACACTGCTGAGACTGAGCCAAAAGCCATTTGGTAAAATAGTGTAAAAAGTCAGTGTTCTCTGTGAGAAACTGAAATTGCTTTATAACCTTGCTAAGCTCAGCTCTGGGCTCTAAGGAAGAACCAGGTGGGTCTCCATAGTGAGTCTGCAGATTAAACGGATGGGCAGAGCCCAGGGAAGGCAATGAGGGGTCAAGGTGTTCAGCCACGAGAGGTCTGAGTATGGGTCTTGGTCAACTGGCAGACTAAGGGCCCTTGGACAGGACTAAGTCAGACAGTGGCAGGCTAGAGTAGCTACTCTGTGTCCACCTACCCAGTGACATCTCATGTGCTGGAACAAAATTCTTCTGGTAATTCCTGCCCTAGTTGGGATTTATAATAAGGGTAGCCTTGGGATGTCTGGCTACTCCCTGACTATTTTGGGCCCAACTGAATTGTGTGAGGATTGGAAAAACCTGTGCTACCTACCAGGGAGGTGAGGAGAGTGCTGGGGCTGTGCGAACACCAAGAGAAGCTAAGGAGGCACCTGCTTTATGTTTGGATTTCCTCCTCCAGGGCCAGGCAATTTCACTTCTGACCATAAGAGGGCCCCAGAAAAGATTTCCTGAATTACACTCTCTCTCCCTCTCTCTCTCTCTCTCTCTCTCTCTCTCTCTCTCTCTCTCTCTCTCTCTGTGTGTGTGTGTGTGTGTGTGTGTGTGTGTGTGTGTAGACTGCAGAATCAGCTCCCAAGAGCTCCCAATCACACAGCCGCGGTCCTATTTTATCAGTGAGATCAAGGGCTCCCTCAGAACAATGATTGCAGAGAGACTGGGCAGGAGAAAAGCCTGAGAATGACTAGAAATATGTGGCCCAATTCCCTTGTCACTGTCCTTGGGACAGCTCAGCAGGGAGGAAGAATGCCCCAAAGGGGATAGATTCCCCTTAGGTGTCAGGATACAGCCCTGTGGGAACACTCCCAGAGCAGAGCTGCAGGCTCCTCCTGCCAGCCCCACCCCCTACCTGGCTCCTCCCACAAGTCGCACCCTCTACCTGGCTCCTCCTACTAGCCTCACCTCCTACCGGGCTCCTAGGGTCTCTGCTTGTTTTCCACTTCTCCACCAAATCACTTTGTGAAGGCCAGTTGTTTTTCTCTTTGTGTCTGTTTCTTCTCAGTCTGGTGGAGAATGTGACTGCAACCCCTTTATCTCCTGGGACTGAAAAGGGCAAGGAACCAGTGTCTCTTCCAGATCAAAGAGAGCAGTGCCTGCAGCAGTCTTGAGTCCTAGCAGACACCTCCCTCCCCATCCATGGTGTGTACTTCCTTCCACCGCGTTTATCAAACCTCAAGGACAAGGCCAGACTGTCTAGGGAGGGTGAGCAAAGGATCCCAGTTGTGCGATGGAATTTCACAGGGCCTTTAGGAATAAAAAGAAAGGCCAGGGGAACACAGTGCCGATGTAACATAAGGGTGAAGTCAGGTTTTGGAGCCTCGGGTGTTTGACATAAACATGAATATTCTTTTGAGTGGGAAATATGCCACAAGAATCCTTATCCTCATACAGCAATTGCGGGTTTTAAACTTACATGCTTCCAAACTTCCTAGTGTACTGTGCCAGGTTTTACTGTTATAGTCCGGGGTGGGGGTGGGGTGGGAGGTGTTGACTGCTGGCCTTGACTTTGAAATCTCAGAACAATTCTGTTTTAAAATACATATTTTGTCGCGGGGTGGGGACTCTCAGAACCAGGAAAAAACTAATGAAAAGAATGCCTATCCACAGGGAAAAACTAAAGCCCCCACAGGAAGCAGGGGCCACTGGTTTCCTGCCTCCTGAGAACTTGAGGGCACAGCACAGCCACACTGCAATCTCTATCCAGCTCCCTAGAGGGAGATGGAACCTGGACCCCAGGTTCGACTTCTAAGGCAGCTGGCCTCCTGGGAGCGTGAGAGGACCCGTAGCCACGAAAGAGGTCCTCTTTGTCCCTGACAGCCAGGCACACGACTGGCAAATATACACTTCCTGAGGCTCTGAGGGAACGGAGGAGTGGCCTCGGCATTAGAGGAAGATGTCACACACACAAACACACACACACACACACACACACACACACACCCCGCGCGCACCCCCAAGTACACTCTCCTTTATTAATCTTAGTGCTCCCCCGTCTGTCACAAGGCGAGGAACATCGGGAGGGCGTGTTGTAGGGCTGTATAGGGTGAAGGAGCTCTGACATAGCACAGATTCTTGTGAGCTAGGGGCAAACCCAGTGGAGCTCAGCCATTTGCTGGGGCAGATCTTGGTAGAGGTAGAGCTCGCTGTGGGAGGTGACCAACTCCCCAACCCAACCCAAGCAGGGGTCTTTGCGAGGCGAGTCCTCGGGGGAGGGGCTGTGGTCATGGGTGGGGGTAGGGGGGCTGAGAAAGGGGATGGCGGTGGAACGGAGGGGGGCGGGGGGGTGGGGGTGGGGGCGGCGGAGGCAAGCCACAAGGGGCGGAGCCTCGGGTAGGGGGAGGCGGTTACTGCATCAGGTTTGCAGATGATGTTTTTTTGTTTGTTTGTGTTTGTGTTTATGTTTTATCCCAGTGAAGCCTGGATCCTGGTCCTGGTAGGTTGGCTTGGTCCAGGTTGGAGGTGGAAACTGAGGCAGATGGGACACCCCCCAACCCAGGAGTCTTAAGTCCCAGTTGGAAGGAAGGGGCTGAGAGGTCTTTGTTTTGCCTCTTTCCAGTGCTAACCCGGTGTGGGTCAGTTTATACTTTGTTGCCGTCTTCCCCCACCCCCGTTTTATCTATCTGTCTATCCGTCTGTCCATCTGTCCATTTGTGTGCGAGTGTAGGCACATGCACATCCCACAGAGGACAACTTACAGAAAGTTCTCCCCTCCCATTATGTGGGTCCCTGACATAGAACTCAAGTCATTAGGTTTTTCAGCTACCTTGCCAGACCCCGGGCTGTGTTGATGCTACCTTGCCCGACCCCAGGCTGTGTTGATGTTGATGTATCTCTGCTCCCCGTCCTCCTGCTCACAGAGATAAGGTTGTGTTGCTGGAGGAGAAAGGATGAATGAGGCCCAGCCTGTCCTCAGAGGCAAGATTTTCCCGCCTTGCACCCCCAAATGTTGGGAACAGCTGGCCTGGAACTTGCCATGTAGCCCAGGCTGTCCTCAAACCTACGGAGATCTGCCTGCTTCTGTTTCTCAAGTGCTAGGATTCAATGTCCACCACCTCCACACCTGACTCCAGTCTCGTTTGGTTCTGTTTGTTTGTTTAATGAACATGTACAGTTGGGGTACAGTTTAGCAGTACAGTGCCTGCCTAGTGTGTCCTTGGTTCTGGTCCCCAGCACTGAAGCAAGCAGAACCATATTTTGTTTATGAATAGTTTACCTCTGAGGAGGGACACAGTGTCCCCTCCCCCCTCAGGAACAGGAGGGGTGACTCCTGTAGTGACCTGTGGTGATCTTCAAACTTCGTCCATCCTCTATGACAGCTGTGACAAATGACCTCGGGCCTCCTGGCGTAACAAAATCACTGTGTTGTCTTATACTCTGGGCATGGCAGTGGGCTGACAGCGCGTGTCATCAGACTCGCCCGAGTTAGGGTCCCTAGGAGTCTTTAGCCCCAGGTGGAAGGGACTGAGGGGTCTTCAGGAGGCTCAGCCTGGTGCCCTCTTCTCTCCCTTTTCAGAGCAGCTTAAACCTACTCAGCTGTTGTCATTCCCTAGGACAGACCTTCTCCCTTCCTTCCAATGTCTCAGACCCTTCCTCTGTCTGTTACAAAGCCGGGAACAGCATCTCTCCTATCTACTTCCATTGAAGCATCTCCCGTCCCAGCCTGCCTCTCCTGCTTCCTCTTCACAGATTCTCTCGTGAAGATCCAGGACCATCCCTAGCTCCTGAACTTGCTTCCAACGGTAGAGTCTCTTTGCCAGGCTAAGGGTCTGGGGACTAAGACCAGGGCATCGAGGCTCCTTATTCAGCCAACTTGTCAAAATAAATAGGAAACAGCAGTTCGATTGAAGGAGAAAATCACTCCTGCTCCTACCCCTGGGAAACAGGACTGAAAGGGTGACCAGACACTCCGGAGCATCATAGAGATCTCAGAAAAACATGGGACATTGTGTTTATGTAGATGTGGGAATAGATGGGTGTGGTTTGTTCATTTGTTTGTTTGGTTGCTTTTTGAGACAGTGTTACCCTGTGTATCCTGGCCATCTTGGAACTCACTCCGTAGACCAGGCTGGCCTTGAACTCAGAAATCTGCCTGTCTCTGCCTCCCAAATTCTGGGACTAAAGGCTTGCATCGCCACTGCCTAGCTAGATGTGGCTTTTAAATTATGAACTCAAATAACATAGGATTGTAAGTGAAGTTCGCGAGGGGAAGATGGAGCCAAGAGCTCCATTTCTCTAGTGTGGATCCAAAAAGTAGGGTCAAGGGGAAAGAGACATGGAAGACAGACAGATTCTACTATTCACGTACCGTGAGCTGGGGTCAGGGCACCAGCCACAGACCAACATACAGCAATATATACCACATCGCACATACATAGATACACACACTACATACAGACAAACAACAATATACAAGCAACATACTCAGCACATATAAACACATAACAATGCACTCAAACTACCTACAAATCACAGATATACATGCAAAATGCAGATACATACATATAGACACAGACACCTATCCACCACAGTACAAGATACATGGTTACGCTCACTACACGAAAACCACACGCACCACATGGACATACACATAAACTAGATACACAAAAATACAAATACATGTCATATGCACAGGAAAATGTCTCCAAATTTGGTAAAGAAAATTGTTAGATTAAAAGGGGGAAACAGCCAAGGAGATGACCAGTGGTCAGGACACTCACCACCAAGCCTGAAGAACTGACTTCAATCCCCAAGATCCACACAATAGAAGGAGAGAGCCAACCCAGCTGGCCTCTGACTTCTACAGGCTTGGCCTGGCACACATGTGCCCCTGCCCACACGAATATAAATAAATGAGACATAAAATAAAACAGAAAAAAATGTACACTCTTTTTGCTTTTTGGGTTTTGTTTTTGTGTTTTCTGCTTGGTTTTAAGACAAGGTCTCAGTGTAGTCCAGGCTAGGCTCTGGCTTAGCTGGGGATAGCTTTGAATTCTTTTTTTTTTTTCCTTTAAAGATTTATTTATTTATTATCTATAAGTACATTGTAGCTGTCTTCAGACACACCAGAAGAGGGCATCAGATCTCATTACAGATGGTTGTGAGCCACCATGTGGTTGCTGGGATTTGAACTCAGGACCTCTGGAAGACACCAGCCAGTGCTCTTAACCACTGAGCCATCTCTCCAGCCCCAGCTTTAAATTCTTAATCCTCCAGCCTGTTTTCCCTCTTACGTGCTGGAATTACAGTAGGATAAAGTCAAATCTGAAAAAAACGTGGAAGGGATGGAGTGGGCTACATTGTGTCCTCCCCAGAAGGTATTGCTCAAGTCTTGACCATCAACACCTGGGACTGTGGCCTTATTTGGAATCAGCCTTGGCTGATGTGGTCAAGATATGGTAGCACAGAGTTAGGGTGGGTCTGAGACCAGCACTTAGTGTCCTTATAAGGAGAAGGGGATGGGACACAGAGACAAAGGAACAGGAGAGAGTGCCTTGTGACCAGAGAGGCAGACAGTAAAGTGACACAGACCCTCTACTAAGGGATGCCAAGGCTGCTGGCCAGCCCCAGGGCTATGTCACCCCCTTGCTTGGACTTCTAGCCTCTAGATCCTAGATGGTGGCTCTATAGTGCCGGGTTTGCTAGGAAATCAATCTAGGAGGGATGGGAGGGAAGCGTGGCGAGGAGGGGAAGGGTTGTCACAAAGTCAGACTGATGTGTGAAACTGGAGTATAAAGAGTGGGGTGAAGTTTCAGATCTATCCTAAGCCATAATCTCTCAGGCCTGAGAGTGGACTTGAAGGAACAAACCTACAGGGCACCAGGAAGTGTGCCCTCCCAAACTCGTTCTGAAAAAAGAAAGGAACAAAGAGAGTTTAATGCCAGTAGCAAGGGAGCTAGAGAAGCCAGTGACGCATGTGCATAGTCCATGTCCCTGATGAGAAATGACAAGAGCAGTTAGTGGAGGCCTCAGTCCCAGCCGGAAAGGGTTCAATGACACAAAATGGTACTGAAGGGATAGCTGTATTACTGGAGACAGGATCTGGCTATTGTAGCACAGGCTGTCCTTGAACTCAAGATGCCTCTGCCTCTGCCTCTGCCTCTGCCTCTGCCTCTGCCTCTGCCTCTGCCTCTGCCTCTGAAGTCCTGAGTCCTGGGAGTATAGGTGTGTGCCAGCAGGCTCAGCAAGGTATTTTAAAACTCGGAGGGAAAGCCACGGAGAAAGAAGACTGAGGAGGAGACACAGTAAATAAATGAGTAAGATTTTTACAGAGATAGCACTCGGTACAAAGATGGCCCAGTCTGTGAGATGGACAAACAGGAAGTGTAGGTCAGAACTCTCGTAGGTCTGGAGGGTGTGAAGCGGCCACATTTCTGCTTCAGGCAACTTCAACAAAGGCACCAGGAGTTCTGGTACGATTATCCTGGGAGGAAGTAAGCTTAAATTTTGGTTCTCAGAGTGTGCTCTCGGTTGATGACTTTGATCTGTGCCCTGTGCGGGGGTGGGGAGGGTGGGGATGTAGAAAATAATTATGCGACAGGCTGGGAATGCGTGTTAGTTGGTAGAGTGCTTGCCTAGTACGCGTGAAGACTTGGGTTCCACCTCAGCGCTGCACAGACTGGGTGTGGTGGCGCATACCTGTAATCCCAGCCCTCAGGAAGCTGAAGTAGAAAAGCCAGGCATCCAAGCTCACCCTCAGCTGCACAGCAAATTCCAGACTAGCCTGAGTTACATGAAGCCTTACCTCAAAAAAGTTCGGGGTGGGTGGTGGAGGGCTGGGAGATAGCTTGGATGGTAAACTGCTTACTTTGCATATCCAAGGACTCGAGCCTAATCAAGAAAACGCATGTAGAGGGGGAGTCAGAGATAAGTGGATCCCCAGGGCTCAAAGGCTAGCCAATGTACCTGTTTGGCAAGTTCCAAGCTAATGGGAGACCCTATCTCAAAAAAAAAGAAGGTGGATTGTTTTGAGGAATGATGCCAGAGGCTGCTGTCTTACTTAGGGTTTCCATTGCCAAGAAGAGACACCATGAGGGGAACTCTTATAAAAGAAAACATTTAATTGGGGCTGGGTTATGGTTCCAGAGGTTCAGTCCATTATCATCATGGCAGGAAGCATGGCAGCCCACAGGCAGACATGGTGCAGGAGGAGCCGAGAGTTCTACATCTTGATGTGCAGGCAGCAGCAGGAGACTGTGTACTACACTCAGCATAGCTTGAACATAGGAGACCTCAGAACCGTCCCCTACAGTGA